>NC_060283.1:14657178-14895838 GCF_021613505.1 Equus quagga | reverse complement strand
GCCCACCCCCCCCCCCCCCCCCCCCCCCCCCCCCCCCCCCCCCCCCAAGAGCTTGATCAAGTGTCCAGCCAGGGATGGACCTAGATGCCCTATGGCACAGCCGTCCCCTACACTTTGCCATCAGCTTACTCCCTCAGATCCCAAAACATCTAACTGCAGGATCTCAACTCGTGTTGAGACATGGTGTCTGATTCTACTGAGATAAAGATCTTAAGAATCCCCACCAAAACAGCCATGATAAACAGCTACCACCACAGACACTGAACAGAGCTTCCTTTTACTAAGCACTTTCTCCTACTTTGAGTGGCTGGAGGTTTATTGAAGCCTTATGGGTGAGCTGGGAACTAATATTGCCCCCCACCCATTTTCTGGATGAGAAAACCTAGGCTTAGAAAAGCTAAACATCTTGTACAGTGGTATATTCCCACTGTACAGATGAGGAAACTGAGGCACCAGGAAAGGGAGTAACTTGCTTAGGGTCACCTAGAGAACTCTGGTCTTCAGACTCCAGGGAGAGCTGTTTCCGATTCCCTGCCTGTCTGGAGGTGGGGGGCCGGGGGGGGGGGGATCAAATGTTCACAGGCAGAGGAACAAGGGGTCAACACACTCTACAGGGAAGACTAGATGCATTGGGTATTTCCTGCAAACTGACACCAGCCAACCACCCACCGGCCATCTATCCATCCCAAATGGTTCACTGAGCACCTGCGGGGACACAAAGATGGGCGGGAGGAGTTTCCTGCCCTCGAGGAGCTGGCAGTCTAGTGGGGGGAAGTGGTGAGTCAGCAGGTAATTATGGGAAACCGACAGCTGTATAATGGGGTACGTACAAGCAGAGGGGTTTGTGACCATCTGGGCTCAAGTTTGGGGTGTCCCTTGGGGCTCCCAGGCCTGAAGGAGAGGCCTGGAGCCAAGGATTATTGGCAGGGCCACCCCCTTCCCTGCAGCTCACTCCAGGATGAGGGTTCCCCTCCCAGCTTCGGGTGCCCGCCTGTGTTGGGGGCCTGGGGTCCCCCCCACCCTCTCAGAAGAGAGCGGGCCCCGGGAGCCGATGACAGCACACCTGAGTCAGCCCGCCGCCCACCCGCCCCTCAGCGTCTGTCTCCGCATCTTGTGATATTTCGCTCCCCGGGAGCCAGCCCCACTGAGCTCCGGAGGCAGCTCGGCAAACAAACCCAGCGACAGATTGTGCCGCGGCTCATTCCGGGGAAGGACGCCAAATCCCACCCTGCTACCCCCAACACTCCCTCCCCGCCGCCCCCTCCAGGCCCTCCTCCCAGGCGCAGGCCCTCAGCAGGGTGGGTCTGGGGAAACGCAGGGCCTATTCTTGCCTTCTAGAGATGGGAGGGGGACGGGAGCCCCAGAGACGCCCCTTTCCGCTCCTACCTCACCTGAACACGAGAGGGGCGGGAGAGGAAATTTGGATGCTGAGAGACGGCCTCGGAGCCCGGGAAGGGCTGAGGATGGAACCAACAGGGGGCGCCCGAGCGTCTGGGTGAAAGTGGGCCGCGAGCTTGCTAGTGAAATGGGGCGGAAAAGGAGGCAGAGACAGGGAAAGAGAGACACGTGACACAGAGATGGAGAGACAGGGAGGCAAGGAGCCACAAGGACAGAGGAGAAGCGACAGAGACACGGAGAGCCAGTGAGAGAGAGAAGATAGTGACAAAAAGAGAGATGCATAAAGGGAGGGAATGACAGGGAGACAGTAACGAAGGGAAGGAGGGAGGAAGGAAAGAAAGGAGGGAGAGAACAGAGGGACGGAGACCATAAAATACGAATAAGAGTAGGGGGAGAAAATGAGAGCAATCGAATGAGAACGAGGGAAGAATGAGAGGCTACTGGATGGCGGAGAGAATGAATGGGAAATGAGACCAGCATTTATAAAGTGCCGACTGTATGCCAGGCGCTGCGTTGGACTCTGGCACAGATAGGAGAGGAGGAGCCAGAGAGCAAGGCGACTGGGCGAGGGGTTCCTTTTCTTTGCTTCTGGGAGCGTCCGCCCCGGGGCTCCCGCGCTCCGGCGGGCCGGCGGGCCGGGGCCGGCTGCGCGCAGATGGTCATGCCGTCGGCCTTACGCGCCGCTCCCGCAGCCCCAACCCCGCCCACGCCGCTTGGCCGCCGTCCCGCAAGCGGCGCCCCCCACCCGCAGGGCCCCGCGCCTATCCTGGTCCGGGGCGGCTCCCTAGGGCTGGATGCCCGGCGCCCTAGGCCAGGTCCAGGCCAGAGTGGACAACATCGTCACCTTCGTAAGGAGACGCTTAGATCACCGGTGTGCCGGTATCGCCCCGAACGCGGCCACCAGGGGCGCGAGTGGCCCAGACGAAATCAGAATGCACCCCTCTTTAAAAGGAGGTAGAAGAAGCTGGCGTGAAACCAACGGTCTCCTCCGCACCTTTGAGTCCTCACCTATCCCCCCGCGGGAGATGAGATATCCCCTTCAGGACACATCACACATACACATAAAATTGCACACACTCGCACGCGGACCGGAACTGGCACCCACTCGCAAATGCATTAAGGGGCATACCCACCCCGGGGCACATAGACCCTCGCCACCTATCCCCAAGCTCGCTCGCGCCAAACTCTCTCACAGCCTCACGTTTTCCACCAGCGCAGACACGCACGCTCACTGGGCACTCAGCGCACACTCACGTGCCCCCCCCCCCCGCCCCCCGCTTCCGCGGGCCCATATAAAAGGTAGCGTGCAAGCACTCTGAGTCACACCTGCACAAGCGTCTTTACGAGCGTGTGCACGCTCCTATGCACGCGATCTTGCACACACAAAGTTGCACATACTATTCTTATAGTCGTACACGCTCTGGACTTGGGGTCTGGGAACGGGAGGGAAAGTGGAATCTCGGAGCTCTCCCCGGATAGAGAAACGCTGGAGGCCCGGACAGGGGTGCCGGCGACGCGGTGAAGAGGGAGAGGTGACTCGGGAGCCCTTCTCCTCCGGGAAAGTTGGGAGAAGGGAACTTGACAAGTCCACGGGGTTCCCTTACACAATCGCACCCCCTCAGGAAGGAATTTCCCTAAAAGCGTGGAGCCACGAAGGCGAACGAAAGCAGTCCTCCGGGGCCGCCAAGGATGAGGGGGCCAGGATGGAGGGGGCTAAAAAGCCATTCCCGCCTTCTAGTGGCCAGGAAAGGGTTAAGTCGGCAAGCTAGGAAGTGAGGGAGGAGCCAGCGAGTGCGGGAAGGAGGGGGGGCGGTTGGGAAGAGCATCCTCGCTGTCCCCACTCTCCCTCGGCTAGCAGCCGGGGCGCACGGACCGACGGACTGACGGACTCGCGCGCTGCCTGCGCTGCTGGGGGGCGCCGGCACCGGGCGTCGACGGCCAGCTCCAGCCCACCTCACCCCTTCGCGCCCCGCCCCGTCCCGTCGGGGCCGATGGCTCCTTCCGAGGCCCGCAGCCCAGGGGGCGCAGGGTAGAGCGCCGCGACCGGGCCACACAGCCTGGGGACTCCCGGGCCCTCCCGGAGCCCCGCGGAGTCCCCGCCGTCCGTTTGGCGGGCTCAGGGAGCGAGTGGGATTGCCCTCCCCTCGCCGCTCCCTCCCCCGAACGCCGAGACAAGATGCTGCCCGGGCTCAGGCGCCTGCTGCAAGGTAGGGACCCCAGCCTGCCCGAGGCGGAGGGCATCGGGAGGGGACCCGGGCGCCCGCTGCCTCAGGGCGCGAGGGTGGGGTAGTTGGGGGGGGGGTGAGGGTAGCATGGGGAGGGGGAAAACCTTAGCCGGGGGGCCCCGCCCCCGCCCCCAGGGCTGCCGGCTGGAGGAGCGCACCGGCTCGGAGCCTGCCGGGATGTGCAGGGAGCTCGTGACCGAGGGGGGACGCAGGGGGCAGGCTGACGGGCCCGGAGAGGGGAGGGAGGCTCAGGTTCTTCTGTCCCGGCTCCACCTGCTCCGGGGACGCTGAGGACTCCGGCCGGCTGGGGAAGCGCCGACTCAGCAACTCCTCGTGCCCCGTGCCTCAGCACTTTCCAGTCACCTGGGAGGACAAGGGACGTGGGTAGGGGGCTGTCTGGGAGGCTAGGGGGCACAGAGGGAAATCCAAATGGCCCTCCCTGGTAGGACAGATAGAGGGCGCTGGAAAGGCGATAGTTCCACGGACTGAGTGACAGCCAAGGGTGTGGGGCAGAGACTGGGGGAAGGGTGGAGAAGGGGTCCGAGAGAAGGGGGGCGGGGAAGGGGCAGTCAACGATGGAGAAAGTAGTTAGGGGAAGGAGGGAGATAGGGAGGAGAAGGAATAAAGGTTAGATGGGAAAAGCATGGAAGGAGTGGGACTCCACTGAAGATGGAGGAAGAGGGTAGACCAGATTAGGGAGGGGTGGAGAGAAGACTAGGGGCAGGGACCCAGAATCTAGGGGTGGGGGTATTGGGAAAGAGCATGAGGGCTATGACTCTGGGACCTGGAAGGTAAGGGGAGAGGGAAGATCAGAAACCAGAGGAGGAAAGGGATGGTGGATAGAGAGATGGAGTGTCAGGAACAGAGGAAGAGGGTCAAGGATGACTGCTAGGGTTGGGGACTGGGAACCATAGATGGGAGAAGGGCTGGGGGTTGATCAGGATGGGGATGGGGGCTGGAAAGGAAGGAAGGGGAGGAGGAAGAGAAAGGGATGGGAGAGAGGAATCAGGGGGGGCTGCCCAGGGATGAGACAAAGAGGCTTCTGGTAACCACTTCCACGTGGGAAGCCCTCCATTCCCAAAGCGCCTGCCTGTCACATCCCCTCTCAGGGAGTGGCCAGTGGGCCAGACCGGGAGCTCTGAGCTCAGGGCCTTGGGGGCGGCTTGAGGGGAAGAAGGGGAGGATATTCCAGTGGGGTGGCAGCCTCCGAGGGTGGGCACTCTGGCTGGCTCCCTGCTGCCATTTATATCTCTGGGCCTCGTCGTCTGAACCTGCCGCCGCCACCATAGTGCCTGCTTATTTTGGGGTGTTACATTCTGGCAGAGTGAGAAGCTGTTTGCAGCAGCTCTAAACCTCCGTCACCAGCATCAGTGCCTCCCCAGGCCCCTGCGTCAGTGGCATCGCCGCCACCTCCATTCCGCTCCTGGGCTCCCACCTTCTCAGCCCCTGCCCAGTCAGCGTCTGCCCAGCAGACCCCAGCCCTTCCCCAGTCTTTTGGGTGTGGAGCTGTTGCTTCTGGGACCCTGGGACTCTCCTTCAGAGCCACAGCCCTTGGTTCCCTTTCCAGGGAGCACCTTTTCCTAAGGCCACTCTGCACAAGTCACTCTGCCCTGAGCATCCTGGCTCCTGCCCTCTACCCTGGGTCCATCTGCCTCTTCCTCAAATTCCTTCTTTCACAGGGGCCTCTGGACGGCTAGCTCCGGGGCTGAGAACTTTGTTTCTGAGCCTTGGTACTCAGGGCGATAGTGCACAGTCCTTGACAATGGTCCCTCGGTGAATGGATACTTTTGGCCTCAGCCTTCCGGGATCAATACCACGTTCTGGCCTCTCTCCACTCCCTCCCCTGGTCAGTTCTGGCCACATCTTCTGGACACTGGTCATCTCTTCTTGACTCCCAAACAGGCTGCCCCCTAGAGCAGCCACAACCTGGAGCCGAGGAGAGAAACGTTGCAGAGAGCCTAGGTCCCTTCCTTGCCCTAGCCCTGCATCCTGGCTGCTCCAGCCCTGTGCACCTGGGCGCAATTTCTGTCTTCCCTGTACTTTGAGGGCAGCATCTCTCATACTCAGGGGCAGTTTCCGTGGATGATGTGGGGTCTCCCAAAGAAAGGTTGGAGAGAGTCCCTTCAGATATGCGCTTGTCCAATCTGGGTTCCAACTTGTACTAGCTGCGTGACCGGAGGCAACTCATTTCATGTTTCTGAGCCTCCCGCCCCTCATCTGCACCTGGGGGCCATCCTATTGATCTCACGAGGATTACGTTGTGTTGTAGTCTATGCATAAAGACATGTTCAAGTACAGTGCCTGGCACACAGTAGGTGCTTAATAACAGATGGTTTCCACCTGTCCCTGCTCTACACTCCTCTGCATCTCTAGCCATCACCTGCTGACTTTAGAAAAAAGGAAGAGGAAGGAGAGAGGATGGGGTGAGCAGCGAGGGTGGAGGAGGCTGTTAGAATGGGCTTTCCTCGCCCCATATTGGAGTGGGGACATGAAATAAAGGCTTCGAGAACGATATTGAAGGCAGACCGTCAGAGATTCGGACCAGGAGGCCTGAACTGCTCATTAAGAAACTGACCCTTCCCCTCTCCAGCTCTCCATGGTGTTACCTGTGAAATAAGGGGTTTGCTCTTGATGGCTGCTGAGGTACGCCCCTTCCAGCTCTGACATTCTGTGCACCTTGCCCTGGTCTTTGCCAGCGATTCACAAAATAGGGGCTGGGAGTGGAAGGGTGGTCCTCCGGAAGAGAGGGAGGATATGGGTCTGGAGGGAGGAGTGATAGTGAAGAGCTGTGAGAAGCAGGGGGTGGGGAGGGGACTGTGGTGAGAAGGAAAAGGGCACACGCTGGGCAGGAACCAGAGGCGGAGGAGGGAGAGAAAGGCACAGCTCACCAGCCCCCGCTGCCTCTGCCCAGGAGCGCTCCAGCCAGGCCTGGGGCAGAGAAACCCAGAGCCCCCCACCTGCCCCTCCTCCTCGCCTCCAGTGAGAGCCGCAGCCTGAATTATGGATGAGGCTCCTTGGGTTACAGCTGCCTTGCACGGCAGCATTGAGGGCCAGAAATGGCAACAGAGTCACTGTTACGCAGCAGCTGTCACAGAGGGGTGCCCTGCTCAGGGACCCTCCTCAAAGAGCTTGCAGAGAGCACCATCTCCGGCTTAGGGAGGTGGGCCATGATGGGGGGAGACATAGTGGCAAGTGGGAGGTCATGTGGGGAAAGAAGAGAGGAGCCTCCCCCCCGAATGTGGGCAAGTAGGGGGCCAGGGAGTGGTGGGTAAGAGGATGAGTGAGGGGGCCCTTGCCAGTCCCTGCTGCACTCAGCCTGCAGGCTGGAAGAGACCCTGTCACCAGGGGACTGGCCCCTGACTCTG
Organism: Equus quagga; assembly: GCF_021613505.1. NCBI lineage: Eukaryota > Metazoa > Chordata > Mammalia > Perissodactyla > Equidae > Equus > Equus quagga. The sequence continues at coordinate 14,888,850 of NC_060283.1, read as the reverse complement.
GAGTATTCTGGGAATCCACATCCTTCCCTCTGTCTCTCCCGGGTACCAGTCAGCCCCCTAGGCTGGGGGAAGAGCTCTGTAATCCTTTGGAGTTCACACTCGTGAGCTTGTGGATAGCAGGTGTGATTAATGGATCAGAGAAGGATTTGGCTTTCTCTGGTGTCAAGTCCTTGGGGAAGCAAGCTCAGAGGGTGACTGCCAGGAAGGGAAGTGCCCTGGCCAGGCATCAGAAGCCTCCTTTCTGGTCCTTGCCCTGTCAACCACTTTGCTGTGTGACCTTGGGCAAGTCGCCTGCCCTCTCTGAGCTCCATTTGTCACTTCAGTAGAACAAGAGTTTGAATCAGGTGAACCTGGAGGACCTTTTCAGCTCTGAATCTCCTGTTCGAAGCCCCAAACTTTAGCCCTCCTGAAACCCACCCAGGGTTCCCTAATGTGCTCCACCCCCCACCCCTGCCTGCTTGGGATGAGGGGTGAGAGAGACAGGCTCCTCCACCCCACGTGGCTCTGAAAAACTCAGGAGGAGAAAGTAATCGTGAAACGCCGCACGGGGGAGGGGTGAGAAGGGCCGAGAAACGCGGAGGTGGTGTGAACGAATGGAACAGCAGCCGCTGTGTCACTGAGTATTACATCACACCCAGCCTACACACGCACGGGGCCCGGCACTCACACACACGCGGAGGCCGGCCGGCACACGTTCACACGCACCGGGCGCCGCGGCTACGGGGAGGGCCGGCGCTCACCGTGGGGCCTGGTCGGCGCTGGAGCGGCCCGAAATCCGGGGGCCAGCGGGAGCACCTCACACATCGGGCGTGGGGTCCCCCACCCTGCACTTGTGTTCTCCCATGGGGGCAGGCACACCGGAGCATCCGTGATGTCCGTGCCACACCCAGGGTCTGTCGGGCTGTGCGCACACCCCTTGCTCAGCAGCACCTCATGCAGTGAGCACCACCGCGCTCACACCGTTCCCCCAAATCACACACACATATTTACACGCATGCATTCACACACATGCAGTCACATACAGCAACCTCTGAGCAGAAGACATCATTTAAAGTCATCCACCCCTCAGTCTCCCCTGCCCCCTCCACCCACCCGGTCTCTGAACCCCAGAATCTCAGGTCCTTGGGTCCAAGGACAGGGTCTTCCCCCGGTCTTTCAGGACTGGCACATTGCTTGAAGCAGGTGTTCAGCTGATGTGTGCCCAGGAATGACTGGCTGGCTTTGGTGGGTGCAGGCTCCCCAGCCCCCCGGCAGGCCTGCCGGAAGAAAATCCCAGGAGTCATCTGGAAGTCATGATAAAGGGTAGAGGTCAAGCTAGTTCCAGCCCAGACCATGATCAGCTGCAGTGAGGGCAAGAAAGCGGGGGACAGCAAAGGGTGCAGGGCCCTGCACCCCTGCTATGACACAGGGACACGGGGGCCTAGACACAGCTCTTTAGCCCCCAGGCCCTTGGGCCTCCCTGAGCCTGCTTCTCCATCCGCATCCTAAGAAAGCTGGACCACTTCCAACCTTCAAAAGTTACTTTGAAAAAAAATTTTTAAGTGACTGTGAATGAAAAGAGCCTGGGGTGTAAAATGCAGATTCCAGGGCTTCCCTCCAGGAATTCGGATTCTGCACAGGCAGGGCCGGGGAAGCTGCATTCTTTCGGGACCGTGGGCTGATTCTGGGGCTGGGGGCTGGGGGCCCCAGTTAGAGACCCACTGCCCCCTGGTCCCTAAGGGCCTTCCAGCATGAAGAGGCTCGGGTTCTCTCAGGGTGAAGGCTGCAGGAAGGTGAGGGAGGAGGGCTGAGGTCACCAGGGGGCTCGGCAAGGCCAGACCCTGGGGTGGCCAGAGGGCCATTTTGCACGAGCCTTAGATTCACAAAGGGTCTCAGATTAGTTCCAGCTGTTCTCAAATGGCGGCGATTTTGCTCCCCAGGGGACATGTGGCAGTGTCTGGAGACATTTGGGTTATCATAACAGGGAGAGGGTGGGTGTTACTAGCATCTAGTGGGTAGAGGACAGGGATGCTGCTAAACACCCTATATAGGACTCCTTGTCGGACTGCCCCCCACGACAAAGAACTATCCAGCCCAACTCTCAAAACCGAGGTTGAGGGGCTGGCCCCATGGCCAAGTGGTTAAGTTAGCGCGCCCCGCTTTGGAGGCCCAGGGTTTTGCCAGTTCGGACCCTGGGCACGGACATGGCACTACTCATCAGGCCATGCTGAGGCGGCCTCCCACATGCCACAACTAGAAGCACTCACAACTAGAATCTACAACTAGGTACTGGGGGGTTTTAGGGAGAATAATAATAAAAAAAAAAAAAAACTGGCAACAGTTGTTAGCTCAGGTGCCAATCTTTAAAAAAAGAAAGTCAAGGGGCCAGCCCCATGGCCGAGTGGTTAAGTTCACACTCTCTGCTTCAGCAGCCCAGGGTTTCGCCGGTTCAGATCCTGGGCACGAACATGGCACCGCTCATCAAGCCATGCTGAAGTGGCATCCTACATGCCACAACTAGAAGGACCCACAACTAAAAATATATACAACTATGTACCAGGGGGCTTTGGGGAGAAAAAAGGGAAAAAAAATCTTTAAAAAAAAAAGTCAACAACAACGAAAAAAAGCAGAGTTGTCTATAAAAAAAAAAACCCAAGGTTGAGAAGTCCTGACAGTTAACACAGGGAAAACGACCATAGTGAAAACAGGAATGAAAGACGACGGTCACTCATCAAACAACTTTCAACACTGTCACAGCACTTTCTACAATGTCCTCTTGGCATTTCTTCGTTTTTTAATATACCAGGAGCCTCAAAAAGTGGAAGTGGCCAGGGCCTCCTGCATCTCTGAGGTTGCACCCAGAAGCACCTGACCTAGGAGTGCCAGGCTCCAGGCCATTTGGGTGGATGGGTAGGCCCCCCCGCTGGCTCTCCCACCCTGGCATCCCATCCAGAGCACCTTGCTCTCCCTCTCCCGGCAGGTCCCGCCTCGGCCTGCCTCCTGCTGATGTTCCTGGCCCTGCCCCCAGCGGCCCCCAGCTGCCCCATGCTCTGTACCTGCTACTCGTCCCCGCCCACCGTGAGCTGCCAGGCCAACAACTTCTCCTCGGTGCCGCTGTCCCTGCCGCCCAGCACGCAGCGACTCTTCCTGCAGAACAACCTCATCCGCACGCTGCGGCCGGGCACCTTCGGGCCCAACCTGCTTACCCTGTGGCTCTTCTCCAACAACCTCTCCACCATCTACCCGGGCACCTTCCGCCACCTGCAGGCCCTGGAGGAGCTGGACCTGGGCGACAACCGGCACCTGCGCTCTCTGGAGCCCGACACCTTCCAGGGTCTGGAGCGCCTGCAGTCGCTGCATCTCTACCGCTGCCAGCTCAGCAGCCTGCCCGGCAACATCTTCCGCGGCCTGGTCAGCCTGCAGTACCTCTACCTCCAGGAGAACAGCCTGCTCCACCTACAGGTGAGCCTGCCCCGCCCCAGCGCACCTGTGCACGGGCACACACGCACACACATGCACACACATGCACGTGGTCCTCTTCTGCGTTCCTCTCTCCCCCAGCCTCTCACCTCCTCTGTCCCTGTGGGTGTCCCCAGGCCACCCTTGCTGCCTCAGCATCTCTCTCTATTTCTCTATGTCTTTTCTAAGTTTCTGTCCTTCTTACTTTCTCCAGGGGCTTTTCTTTCTTTTGTCTTCCTCTGTCTGTCTACACCTGTCTGGGTCCCTTGCTGCCTCTCTCTCACTAACTCCCCATCCCCCCATCTGTCTCCCTCTGCCTCTGCCTGTCTGTCTGTCTGTCCCTTTCTGTCCCTCTCTGTCTCTCGCACTAACTTGCCTCCCCCATGTGTCTTCTGCCTCTTCTGTCTGTCTCCCTTCACACGCCCACTCCACACACACACCCCCATGTCTGTCAGGGTGTGAGTATGTGTCTCTTTCGGTGCTCTCTCCTTCGCCCCTTGTTTGCCTTCGGGGGACTCTGCTCTCTCCAGGCACCCCAGCCCGGAGGCCTCTGTGGCTGCTTCTCTCACCCACCCCACGCCCTCCCACATCACGGGAGGTGGAGCTAGACCTAGCACAGAGCCACTGCAACTGGCGTCCCATAGAAGGTGCCACCTCTCTCCAACTCGCTGGATAATAGGACCAGGGGAAAACCTACTCTTTGCAGATTCCCGTCCCCCCCAACCTGCCATCTCAGTGCAAGGGCAAAAGAGAAAAAAGGGAAAAGACCTATTAAGCAGCTGGAAAATGGATGCTCTGAAAACGGAAGGAATACCAGTAATTGCTATTTATTGTTATTATTATTGATCTAAATATTGTTTATTGTTGTTGTTATGCTGACTGTTTGACAGTCAAATCCTCCCATTCTATTTCTCCAGGAAGCAATAACACACCCGCCAAACCACTCTGGGAGAAAATCGTCCCCGGCCACACAGCCTCTGGCTGGAAGGGGACAAAGATATCCAAATTCTCCCCTCTCCCCACATAAACCTGGCAGGCACTTCCTCCTCCCCGTCCCAGGCTGGTCACCAACATGCTGTTTGAAAATCAGGTCAGGGCTGATCTTGCTAATGATAGTAACAATAGTAATAATAATTTAGCAAACATTTATTGAGCTCTCACTATAAGTTAGGTGCTGAGAATACAGAGAGAGCATTCTAGTGGGAGAGAGAGGCAAGTAAAATACATAATATGTTGGAAAACTATGTCACATGTTATTATTATTAGTGCATAAACAATGATAATAATAGCACCCAGGGCCAGCCTGGTGGCACAGCCGTTAAGTTTGCATGTTCCGCTTTGGCGGCCTGGGGTTGGCCAGTTCGGACCCCGGGTGCAGACCTATGCACCACTTGTCAAGCCATGCTGTGGCAGGTGTCCCACATATAAAGCAGAGGAAGATGGACACAGATGTTAGTTCAGGGCCAGTCTTCCTCAGCAAAAAGAGGAAGATTGGCGGCAGATGTTAGCTCAGGGCTAATCTTCCTCAAAAAAAAAAATAATAATAATAATAGCACCCACCACCAGTTAGAGGGCACACTATGTGTCGGCCACTATGCTAAGGACTTTACAGGTATCATCTCTGCCAGTTACAAGTGTCTCACATTTTTTTAACCTTCCTAAGCCTCAGTTTTTCCATCTGCAAAATGGGGGTAGCAACAGCACCCATCTCCAAGGGATTTTTAAGTGTTAAGTGCATGAATAATTTGTAAAGCATTTAGACTAGTGCTTGGCATACGGTGAGCACTATATAAATGCTTGTTAAAAATCCTATTTTAAAAAAAGAAGCAAGCCTCATTTAGCACTGGTCTTGGGGAAAGAGCCCATCTTGGACCCCATCCTGGAGGTTTGGGTCAACTTCAAGGATTATCCTGAGGCCATGGGTGGGTCCCACAATACCCCCTCCCTTTTCTTTCCTTTCTATTTGCCTGACACCTCCCCGTTTACAAAGTGCGCTCAGCCCCCTCATTGCATTCTACAGCCCTGTGGGGAGATTGTCTGCATCTCCACACAAATAAGGAAGCTGAAGCCCAAGGTCCCAGACTTTGTAGATAGAAGGCCTCTAAACATAAATGTGACTGGGGCCGATGTGTTCCCATAATCACACTGAACCTCGCAACAGCCGGGCAGTAGGGACAACAGGGACAATGAATGAAGTTTCTGAGGCCACATAACTGGGAATTGCTGGTGGTACCTGAGCCTGCCTGGTCTGATGACGTTTCAGGCCATTTTCATCACTCAGAACTCTCCACTAGGCTCTGTCTTGGAGCAGGAGGGTCGTATTCAGACTGTGCGGGCTCATCTTTGAAGCACACGCTGTGGAGTCCACCAGACCCAAGTTCAAATCCTACCTCCTATATGACTGGACAATCTCTCCTTCTCCATTTCCTCATCTATAAGACAGCGATCATAATGGTACTTAATATTAATACTTATCTAAGAAGTTTAGTGAAGATTAAAATTTAGTGCACTCGGGGGCCGGCCCATGGCCGAGTGGTTAAGTTCACGTGCTCAGCTTCAGCGGCCCAGGGTTTCGACGGTTCAGATCCTGGGCACCGACCTAGCACCGCTCATCAGGCCACGCTGAGGCAGCATCCCACATAGCACAACCAGAAGGACCTACACCTAGAATATACAACTATGTACTGGGGGGCTTTGGAGAGAAAGAAAAAAAGAAGACTGGCAACAGCTGTTAGCTCAGGTGCCAATATTTAAAAAAAATTCAGCATACTGGATATATAGGTGCCATTATTACTATTATTGTTAGTATTGAGACCCTGGCCTCCTCACCAGTGTGTATTAGTTGTTCAGAATGAGAAATCTGGGGCCTGAGTTCGAATCCCTGCTCTGCTATTTTCTGACTTATTTAGCTTTAGGCAAGTGCCTTCCCTCTCAGAATCTCAGTGTCCTCAACCTTAAAATGGGAATAATAAAAATAATACCTTCCACAAAGAATGACTGTAAAGAGTAAAAGAGTTAGCCTATATAAAGCACATGTCATCATGACCTCATCCTCCATCGACTCCCAGGGCATGAATGGCAGCCAGGGTCTGGGATCAGGAAAGGCCTGGGCAAAGGGGACCTTGAGTGGACGCTGGGGTCTTCCGAGATGGGAAGTGTTTGTTCTGCACATCCCTGGCATGAATGGTATGGGGCATCATGGGAAGGACGCATCTCCACACCTGGTCCTTTATAGAGGAGAAACAGAGGCAGCCTCTGCCTGTGAACTGCCTGGAGAGACTAGGCTGGGAGGTGCCCCAGGCAGGTGAGGACATGCAGGCTGGGCTGCAATCCGCAGAATGCGAGTGTGACCCAAGATGGAGCCGGGCCTCCCCCGAGCGGAGAGCTCCGGAGGAGGGCAGAGGACCACAGCTGTTCAGGGTGAAGAAGGTGGAAAGGAAGTGGGGTGGGGTGGAGGTTCTTATAAACTGTCTGCTGTGTGCCAGGCACTTGCCAGCGGGGTGCATTCATCAACACACGTTTATTGAGCATCACTCCATGCCAGGCAGTGTTCTGGGTGCCATGGATTCCAGAGTGAACAAAAACAGAGTCCCTGCTCTCCTGGAGTGTATCTGGAGTGGAACCAGATGATAGAGACACCCGTTCTCTCTTTTAATCATTACGGCAGCCTGCATGTTGTGTAAGAGCAGTCTGTGTACTCAGGCAGGTCCAAGTTTGAATCCCAGCCCCACCTCTGATTTGCTCTGTGGCTTTGGCAAGTTACTTAACCCCTCTGAGCCTCAATGGACCCATCCATAAAAGGGAGGAAATGACCTGTTCCTTGGGGGGATTCGTTGTGAGGATTAAAAGAGATGCTACTTGAAAGGGCCTCAGCATGATGGCTGGTTCAGAGTAAGCAACATTTCCCCCATCTAATAGCAAAGGACACTGAGGCTCAGTGAAGTCCAGGCACCAGTCCAAGGTCACTCAATTAGTAAAGGGCACAGTCTAGAACTGGCCAAAGTGTCTGACTCCAGGGTGTAGCTGTTCAGAGCCCTGTCTCCAAGTTCACGCCTGCAATCCACTACACAGAGCTCTGGGCCCCTAGGCAAGTCACTCGCCTTCTCTGAGCCTCCCTCTCCTAGTCTCTGAAAGGGGATGAATAATATTACCTTCCTCCTAGCATTGTGCTGATTAGGTTACTACATGGGGTCTGTATAGCACGAACTTGGTGCATGGTGAGAGCTCAGTAAGTCAGCTGCTTGACGTTGCTGACGTGGAGGTTGACGATGATACCCAGCATAGATTGAGTGGGGGTGCCTGGCACAGAGTAGGCGCTCAATACAGCTTTGTTGAATGAATGAGGTACATTCCAGGACTCGCTTACTCATAAATATCAGATGAGGATGGGATCTTGAGGATCAGCTATCTCAAGTCCCGTGTTTCACAGACGATCAAAGTGAGGCTCAGAGAGGTGCCTAGAGCTACCCAAGGTCACACAGCCCAGCAGCTGATGTGATTAGTGCCAGATACTGGAGCTGGGAGTTGGAGGGAGGCAAGGTTAAGAATAGGATGCTGTCCAGGGGAAGTGGCGGGGCAGGGATGCTGCACTGAGATTCCAAATGGATGCAGAGAGCTGTGAACCGGTGGCGGGGGGGAGGTGAGGGAAATGTGGTTTTCGAAATGGAAGAGGATGACTTTAGCAGATGCTCCCAGCCCAGAGGGAGGGGGCCATTGGGAGGGTGGTGGGGGAGGGCGAGGGCTGTGAAAGTCAAGCGCTTATTAATCCACAGAGAACGGTTTTAAGGGCGGCGAGAGGAAGGACCGGATTTGAAAACTGCAGCTGAGGAAGTGGCAGTGGGATTTGGCAACAGTTTGGATGGGGGAGGGGGAATAGACCCCCCCAAGGCTGAGGCCCAGAGAGGGAGGGACACGGCTTCTACACAAGGAAAAAAGCAAGGGGAGGAGGTTAGAATTGAATAACTCTGTCACCCATAAAGTGGGGCTGTGGGTCAAAGGTGCCTAAATTCCCTAGGCACCTGAACCTGGGGTCATCCCTTCCTGATGTTCTGAAGTCCCCAAGGTGTCCATTACCTCTGCTCCTTCTACCCCCCCACCCCGCATATTGATCCTCTGACCAGGTATCTCTGGGTATGTCCTAGTCTTGCTGACACTCCATAAAAAAGAGAAACCCTAATTAGGTGTTTGAGTGGAAGGGACTCAGAGCCCACTTCGGGGACCAGGAAAGAAGGACAAGGGCACCAGACCAAGTTGGGCCAGGCTGAGGTCACGGTGATGCAGGGAGCCCACTGGAAACCTGAGCTGGGCATGGACCAGGAGGCAGGGGGCAGAGAACGCTGGTGTCACAGGCAGTGGAGAAGGTTGAAGGGACGGATCTCAATGTGGCCAAGAGGAGGGTTCTTGGCAGGCTCAGTTCCTGTAGCAGAGAGCGCGGAAGCCAGATGGGAGGGGGCGAGAACACGCAGGAGCTCAGGAAGGTGGAGGCTGTGGGTGTGGGCTGGGAGTCAACGCCCTCCCCCCAACTGGGAGCCTCCAGTCAGGCTCTGGGGTGGGGTGGGGGGGCTCACCTCCCCAGGCAGGGAAGGGTGGGAGCGCCACAGCCAGGAAACAGGACCCCAGGGTGAGCTGGCTTGGGCAGATAGGATGCTCGACTCCCCAAGAAGCAGACCTCCTGGGCCTGCTGACCACGGTGACGTCCTGCACAAGAGGGGAGGGCCTCAGTCCTGGGGTTCTGGTCCCCTCTCTGGCAAGCCCTTCATCTCTCTGGGTCTCAGGGCTCTCCTCGGTAAAAAGTGGGCTGGGCCCGTGGCCCCTGAAGCACTGACTCCCAGGTCTGGCTGATCATCACCAATACCTTGGGGAGCTGGTTAAAATGCAGCCTCCAGCCCCCTCCCCACATCCCCACCCGCGTTAATTCTGAACCACAGTTCAAGGGCCTTGCAGCACTAACACGGCCTGATCTGGGGACTCCCCAGCCCCAGGCAGAGGGGACAGCCCCTCTAAGGAGGGCACTAATGCAGGGCACCAGGCAGCAGGCTTCCCTCCCCTCCCCTTCTGCCTCTGGGGAGTGGAGCTGACACTTGGTCTCCTTAATGGCCCAGCCTAGTAGCAGAACTTTTGGGCTCCTCTGCAAGAGAAAAAGGGATGGGACCTAATTCTAACTGAAACCCTAGTGTCATAATAACCACCATTTATGGATGGTGGTCTACGTGCCCACCGGGTACTGTATCCTTACAGCATGATCTCATCTAGCCCTCCCTCCGCCTGGTGCTGAGGGCGTTGTTCTCCAAGTTATACTGAGGAAACTGAGGCTCGATGAGGCTAAATAGCTTGTGCAAAGGAACGCAGATGGGAAGCCGCCAAGCTGGACTGGATCCCCGGGCTCTGACTCCTGATCCTGTGGGCTTCGTCCCTGGACCGAATCCTGGTGCACCAGGCGCTGTGCCCATCTGATCTTTATGTGGGCTTGTCTGCTTTAATCCTCAGAACAAACCCACGAGGAGGTACACTCATCCCCATTTTATAGATGACGAAAGAGGCTCAGAGAGATTACTGGCTTGGCCAACTTAACAATAATGGCTAACTCGCAGAATGCCAACCACATGGAAACCTCGTTCTAAGCACCTTAATACATGTCGTTGCATTTAATCTGCACATTTTACAGATGAAGACAGTGAGTCACAGAGATACTGTGCCTTGCCCAAAGTAGCAGTCAGTTAATGATAGATTCGGGATTTGAAGTCAGGAAATCTAGCTCCCCAGTCTGCAGCTTAACCAAACCCGAGGTTCTCATTCTGCAAGCCTGGTCCTCCCACCAGCAGCAGCACCGTCTCCTGGGAACTTGTAAAGACATGCAGATTCTCGGGCCCCACCCCAGACCTGCTGAATCAGGAGCTCTGGGGGCAGCGCTCAAGGGTCTACAGGGGATTCTAAAGTTTAAGAAGCCCTGCCCTCAACCATAGTGCTTTTCCCACATCAAACTCTAAGTAGGTTAGAGGAGGCAGGATTCAAACCCAGGACCCTATGAATCCAAAGGTCAAATCCTTTCTGTTCTACAGTGCTCCCCTTCCTTCCTCTTCTCCAGGCCCGCGGGAGAAATCCCCACCCGTCTCAAGACCACTCTCTTCTCCCCCCTCCCCTCCCCAGGATGACCTGTTCGCGGACCTGGCCAACCTGAGCCACCTCTTCCTCCACGGGAACCGCCTGCGGCTGCTCACGGAACACGTGTTCCGCGGCCTGGGCAGCCTGGACCGGCTGCTGTTGCACGGGAACCGGCTGCAGGGCGTGCACCGCGCGGCCTTCCGCGGCCTCAGCCGCCTCACCATCCTCTACCTGTTCAACAACAGCCTGGCCTCGCTGCCCGGCGAGGCGCTCGCCGACCTGCCGGCGCTCGAGTTCCTGCGGCTCAACGCCAACCCCTGGGCGTGCGACTGCCGCGCGCGGCCGCTCTGGGCCTGGTTCCAGCGCGCGCGCGTGTCCAGCTCCGACGTGACCTGTGCCACCCCCCCGGAGCGCCAGGGCCGAGACCTGCGCGCGCTCCGCGAGGCCGACTTCCAGGCGTGCCCTCCGGCGGCGCCCACGCGCCCGGGCAGTCGCGCCCGCGGCAACAGCTCCTCCAACCACCTGTACGGGGTAGCCGAGGCCGGGGCGCCCCCCGCCGACCCCTCCACCCTCTACCGAGACCTGCCCGCCGAAGACCCGCGGGGGCGCCAGGGCGGGGACGCGCCCACGGAGGACGACTACTGGGGGGGCTACGGGGGCGAGGACCAGCGTGGCGAGCAGACGTGCCCCGGCGCTGCGTGCCAGGCGCCCCCGGACTCCCGCGGCCCTGCGCTCTCCGCCAGGCTCCGCACGCCTCTGCTTTGCCTCTTGCTCCTGGCGCCCCACCACCTCTGACTGCGGTGCTGAGACTGTAGAGGCCAGTGTGCCCCCCGCAGCCCCCATCCCCAGCTGGGGATCTGGTCCCAACCCCGCCCCTGGCCTAGCTGCCTTCCTGTCCCTTCTCTCTCTTCCCCAGGGACCACGTCGCCACTGCCTGCTTCCTGGGCTGCTGGCTTACGGCAGCCCAAGGAAGGCGTGTCCGGTGGCTATGCCCTGTTGTCTTCAATTCTAGCCATTAACTTGTTCCCATCCCAAGGCTGGGGTGGGGCACCCCAGGCAGCCGCTGACCCCTTCTCCCAGTGCCCACAGTGGACCAGAGAGGGACTTTTGTCTGCAGAGCATCTTCCACCAGCAGAGCCTTTGGAACCTCCCGAGATGGGAGCCCCGCCCAGGAGCCCTTTGGAGGGATGCCTCAGTGGGGCCAGGCTAACCCCAGGCCCCTGCTTATCCTAGCCCCCCTCAACCTCCCGACACTGGAGGAATACTTTTCTCCTAAGTCTACCCTGGACACTTTTTAGGGTGCCTGGAGAGAACTTCCCTCTCCACCATGGCCCCTGTGTGGTGAAGATCAACAGAAGTTGTTTGGGAAAAAAAAATTTATTAAAAAATTCTATTATTTTACCTTCTGTAAGATTTGTTGGCTCAGCACCTCCGAAGTGGGTAAGGGGCTTAGGGCCAAAAGAATTTTACGGCCAGGAGGGTTACAGGAGGGGAGCCATCCTGTACCATCCAAGCACTTCTTGCTGGTTGGAGCGAGTGTGCTGCTCCCCCATGACAAGAAGCTGAAGGCTGAGGAAGAGGAATGAGACCCTGGAGTCCCAGCCAGGCTGGGTGAAATCTGACAGCCAGGGATGTGTGCTGATGGCACCTCACCTCTGCATTTGTCCAGGAGAAGCAGCTACAGCCCACCCTGAGTTGTCTGGCGCCTCAGGAGCTCAGCCTGGGGAAGGCCTCCAGCCTGGCTAACAGCTCCCTCCCAGGAAAGAAGAGCAGTTCCCACCTTCCCCTGCAAGGAGGAGTAACATAGACATCCATGGTTACAGCCAGCCCAAGCATGGCTTTGGGCAGATCTGAAAAAGGGCACCTCTTTCTCAAGGGCACCCAGCCCCACGCCAGAGCCAACTCCTTAGCAAGCAGAGCCTAAGGCTGGGTTTCAGCTCACACTTACCCCCTCGGCTGAGTGCCCTTGTGCAATGTACAGCCTGCACAGCTGTACACAGCAACCCTGTCGACAAACGGTCTCTTTTCCTACTTGTGAGGTAGAAAGCATCAGGGATGGACCAGGTCAGAGGAGCAGTTCTCCAAGCAGGTTAGAGGAGAGACCAGTGGAGTAGCGTGATCACAGGGACAAGAATCCCAAGTTGGGGCACATTTCCGGCTTAGGTGTGATCGGAAGCTTCATCTTTCCAGTGTGTGGAGAGGCTGGGGAAAGAAAATAGCTGGGCTAGAAGGACTTGGGATGGGGGTTAGGGGTGAAGCTCATCAGACAGAAGCAACTTGGGAGAAGTTCAGATGGTTTAAATCTAGGATTAAGAAACTAACTTGGGATGTGGGAATGAACAGACAGAGGGGACCCAGATGGCAGGGCTCAAGGAGGATGGATGCTGAGATTCTGTGACTCTAGCCAGGCAAGTCAGAAGGATGGCAAGAAGAGGAACCAAAACGGGAAGGTGTCCACATCTAAGGCTCAAGGCAAGTGGACTTTGGTTAAGGGGGGCCAGAGCAGATAGTGAGAGCAGCTAGGTCCTTAGGAACCTGGGGAGCTCAGAGTCTGGGGTCTCCCAGGAGCCTGTGTCAGGCTAGTTTTGAGCAGGCTGGTGAGTGGGACTAGGGGACCAGCCAGGCAAGAGCGCTGATGGAGGAAAGACTGCCGGGGCCTGGGCAGGGGGAGGGAGGATGCTGGTAAATCGCAAGCAGGCTGTCCAGGTCACAGAATTATAGTTGTGAAATATTCATGGGCCTTCGGTCCAGATGCTATTTCAGAACAGCGAAAGCAAGAGGAGTGTGTGAGCCTCAGGAAGAAGCCTGCAGCAAAGCTGCTTCCCACCACCCCCGCCCCCACCAGCCCAGACAGACCCACGGACGCCCATCACGTGCACACCCACGCTCACACACACTCACACAAAGCGGAGCTACAGAGCACATGTAGGCACGCCAACACCCACAGGGCCCGCAAACAGGCAGATGCACCCCAAATACTGCTATGCAGGCATGGCTGCTCAAACAGGACCCTGCGCAGAGACCACCCCCAGAGATCTCACACGCACGGACCCCCAGAAGCTCCCAACGACTCAGATTTACAGCCTTGAACCACACACCCTCAAACAGGAGGGAGTTCCAAGGCCACCCAGTTTCATCCCCACCAGTACTCTGATGGGGAAACTGAGGCCCAGAGAGGGGAAGGGACTTGTCCAAAACTCCCCATCTCTGAAAGAAACAAAACTCATTCACCTCCCGCATTTTGTGAGTGTGCTCACATTCTGCATTCTCTTGTCTGCCAGACATCCAGCCTACTTATAGTTAACTCCTCCCTTTCTCTAACCTCCTATATCTACTCACTCAACCAGTCCCCCTCCGGGGCCCCAACCCGTCTCTTCCTTTCCGTTCCCCCACCATCTCCCTGCTCCATCTCCTCGTTACCTCATGCCTAGAATATCAAGGAAAATAGCAGTAACCTCCTCTCTGGTTTTCCTACATTCAATCTCTCTCCCCCACTCAGCCTGCCCATGGTGGCCAGATTCACCTGACCAGAATTTGCAGGATGTCATCATGTCATGCAGGAACCTACAATGGCTCCCTATTGCCTACAGGTTAAAGATAAAGCATCTTAGCAAAGCATCAAAGATCCTTCAGAGTCAGGTACCAATGGCCTTTCTGACTTTTTCTCTCATGGCCTCATCCTACATCTCCACTCCAGGTAGAATGATTGTCTCATGCTGGCCATCAGTTGTCATGCACTCGAAACCCGCAAACCTCCTTTGAACTCTCCTGAAGTTCCTCAATCTCCCCCGAGAGAGTCCCTTCCTCTCCTCAGATGACAGAGTCCTTCCCCAAGGCCCAAAGGACATCTCTCTGACATTATCCATGAGGGTTCTTTCACTGTCCTTCAAAGCTGCGGCTAGAGGCTCAGGCTCAGGCTTCCTCTAAGCAGATGGCTGCCCCCAACTGGCCACCTTGGGAATCACACCCAGGCTCCGTCCACCTAAACTGAGAGTGAACATCAATGTGCCTGGGGAGAGGACTAGAAGGACATGCCAGATGACAAGGTTTATAAGCCCTTAAGCCTCTAAGGTTCTTACACTCGGGGTGCGGGGAGGGCTCTCAGCCCTGCTCTCTGAGCTGCTGGCTCCTGACTTTAGCTCCCTAATCTGTGAGAGGACTCCTTTCCTATGAAACAGAAAGACTTGGGGCTCCCAGGACACTGCCAAAGGGAAATTTGCCCACCAGGCTCTGAGAGGCCACAAGGCCAGGGACAGTCCAGGTGGCAGGCCCAAGGTCCAGCTGGGGTCAGGTTTCTACATGAATTTTTAATGCTTCCAGCCAGACCTGTCAGATGTTCCGAAACCTGAGCATCTCCTTTCATCTATGTACATGATGCCCTTCCCCATCCCCATTGCTCCTGGAGGTGGGGCAGAGGAGGCAGGCCTGGGGCAGCACCCAGCAGCCTGTGGAGAAATGATTTGGGGGAAGTAGAAGGGTGAATGACCTAGTTATTCTCCCACTTACTGTATGACCTTGGGCAAGTTACTTAACCTCTCTGAACCTCAGTTTTGCATTTTGCTTTCATTTATAACCTTGGGGTAATAGCACCTGTCTAAATGCGTTGTTGTGGGGAGTGTGGAAAGGTGACCTACATGTTTGCTGTAATTATTATTTTTTCTCAAGTCCCACCTCCCTCCTTCTGTTTTCTTCCAACCCCAGAGGTGCCTCTGTCTCTTTGCTTTGGGGGGGGGGGGGGGTCTTTGGGTGGCTCTGCCATCCCCCCACTAAAATTGAAACTGCCCACTCCAAGATCCTCTGGCCTTGCTAGAAACTTTGGATGAGGAGGGGGAAGGGAATCCAGAAGGTGAGGCAAGGCTGGTGGAGTAAGAGAGGAAGATGGAGCAGCTGAGGGAGAGCAAGGGAAGGAGGCAGCAGAGAAGGAGGGGAAGACTCCACTCACAGGGAGAAGAGCTAAGTGCAGCCTCACTCTCCTCTCTCTTTCTCCTGCCATCCTGCCTTCCCTCCTTCCTGGCAGCCCCTCCACCCCCTGAAGCAGAGACAAGCATCCCAGAGCAGAGGGGAGGTCAGGAGCTTGGAGGAACGGTTGGGAGGGAAGGGCGGTTGAAGGAAGCCTGCCCAGTCTTTCCAGCCCACCAATTCCCTGCACAGGATTTCTAAAAAGGAAGGTCTTTTACATCTGATTTAGGTGGGAAGCTGCTAAATGCAGATTCCCAAGCCCCTCAGACCTGCTGACTCAGATGTCTAAGGGAGCCCTGGAATCTGCATTTTAACAAGTGAGGGTGGGTTATGAAGTCCTCTGAAGGCTGAGAAACATCTCAAAGGGGGAATGGTCCCTGGGGGGCAGACAGACAGGAGAAAACACGGGGAGAAAAATTATCCCCCTCCCCCACCACCCTTGGTGGAAGTTACAGACAAAACTCCTGCGTGGAGAGGGTGATGCGAGGGATGGGGAATAAAGGATGGAGGAGGCAGAGGGAGAGGACATCCAGACGGATGGGGGGGGGGGTGGAGGGACACAGCGAAGGTGACTTCCAAGGTAAGCAGCCACAAGCGGAGACAGACACTTGCAGGGTGCCCCCACCCTCCTCGTGGCGACCTGAGACAGTTAGCTTCTGGTCCCGGGATGTGGAGACCCTGAAAGAGTCCCACACCCCGATTCTGGGGCGGAGGGTCAGGGAGGAAACCTCTCATCCCCAGGGACCAGCGGCCCTCCCTGGTGGTTCAACGCACCGACATACAGGTACACACCTCTCACTGGCCCGGCCAGAGCCCTCCACCCCTCCGCTGGGAACTCTGGGAACTCGGCTCTGGCCCAGCACCCCTCTGACCTTCCTCCCTCTGCCCCCAACCTCCAGGTCCCAGCTCATCTGCATAAAGTTCCAATTAACACGTTTTCCCTCAGCTATTTACGATCCCTGAACTCGCTCCCAGCTTGGGAGCCCGCTTCCCGCCTCCCCCTCGCCCCTCGGAGTGCGTCCCCGTTAACCCTTGCGACCCGGCCGCTCCTTGCTGCCCCGACCCCGCCCGCCCGGCCCCCGCGGGGGGACCCGGGGGTGAGGGGCGCGCCCTGGGGTGGAGGACGCGCAGCGGGGGCCGCCGCGGGCCAGAGGCCAGGGCTTCCCGGGGGAAAAAGGCAGGCGCTGGCCCGCCCCTCTTTCTGGGAAGAGATGGGGAGGAGGGCTTCTCCTGGGAGACTCGGGGCGTCGAAATTCCTCGTTCCTCATCCTCCGGCCCCCGCACCCCTCCTCCTCCCCGCCACGTACCCTCTCCCCTCCCCAGCCATCTGTTCCACTCGGCAGCGCCGCGACAAACACGGCTCTAGCTCGCTTCCGCCCCTGCCCAGCCCCCTTCCCCGCCTCCCCCCCCCCCCCCCCCCCGGGGGTGGGGGGGGGGGAGTGAGAAGACACCCCTCCCCCAGGAGGCCAAGACTTCTGCCAGCATCTCCCACCCAGTCCCAAGCCCCCGCTGGGCAGGGACAAGCGTCGAGGCCCCCTCCTTCCGTCTCGAGGGTCGGTGGGGCTGGAGATAACGCTTAAGAGGGTGGGGGTCGGGGAAGGCGTGGGGAGATCTCAAAGGAGGGCAGAGCAAGCCAGGGTAGGGGTCTGGAGGCCAAGAGCCGGAAAGGGCCAACTAGTGCGTAGGAGGTGGGGGTTTGGGGGTTCCCTGTCTGGCTCTCGAGCCCCCTTCCTCCCGGTCCCAGCCACAGCCACGCAGCGCCGCCTGCTGGGCACACCGAGTGCCCAGCACACACGCCCGGCTTCCTCCGCCCGCCCTCGCCCCTCATCTGGAGGGATCCCACTTCCGTTCGCGATCAACGTCCACCAGAATGTTCCGAAAGTCAAGGTCCGGGACAGAGAGCACAGTGAGGCCCGGGCAGGTCTTCAGGGAACCCGCCCAACCGGTTGGTGGGTGCTGTCCAATTCTGATTTCATATTTCGCAAAAGGGCACTGTGTCGGAAGCCAAGAGTCTGGGCTCAAAGCAGCGAGGGATCAGCTATGTCACTCTGCGCTAACATTTGGGGCTTCTTCAACGTTTCGGCGCGCGGGGGGGGGGGGGGGGAGGGGGGGGGCGGGTGGATAAGGCCTTTGAGGTCACTCTCAGCCCCTGAGAAGGCAGCTGAAAGCTGGACTGAGAAGCTTGGACCTGCCCTTCTGCCGGATTGCCTTGGGAGGCCTATAGTTAGGACTCGGGAGTCAGATTAACCAGGTTCCAAGCTCAGCTCCCCCTCTACCAGCTGTGTGCCCTTGGTCTGGTGTCTTAACCTGTCTGGGTTTTCTTCAATCTACAAAACAGCAGGAAGATACCGACCCCTCGGACCATAGTTAGGATGAAATGAGATACCTGTGTAGCACAGGCAGATCCTCAAGAAATGTCAGTTGCCTCCTTGCCCCATCCCTCCATAAGCCTCGAAAGCTTGTCCCAGGGACACCAACAGGTGTAGGATTGGGATAAAATACGGTGTATCCTCCTGGAAGGTCCCTTGTCCTCAAAGATGGTGTCTTCCCTTGATGTAGGTAATTTTAAAGCCTCTCTTTAATGCTAAAAGTAAATATAAATATAGCATAAAGTGAAGCTCAAAATTTGCATGAAGTTTTAAGATAAAACAGGCAACTATAAAAAAGTGTTACTTTCGACAAATCCCCACGGATGCTTTGGTAGGAAAGTTTGAGAGTCAGCCCTTAGCATTCTTTCTAAAGCATCCTACCCTGATCCCCTGTATGGATAAAAGGCCAGTCTCCCAAGTGTACCCCAAACCCTGGGAAGTGGGGGGCAGGAGCTGAGGGCAGACTCTGGGTTCCCTCCAGACATGAAGGGCAGGGCATGGTTGAGAACAGGAAGGTGAGCCAGAAAGCCAAAGGACAGGCTGGCACTTCAGGCGTCCTACTTAATGCCCAGCCAAGCCTGGGTGAGGACAAGGGATGGGGGTGTGGGAAGACACCCCCCTCGACACACAGGCACACACCAGCCTGTCTCTCACTTCCCTTTTTATTTCCTCTAAGACCGACAAGAAGCAGCACCAGGGAGGGAACCCGCCCTCCAGACCCCTGAAGGGGCTTAGTCAGCACTCCATCCAGGACACAGCCAGCACGTCAGGCCCCTTTCCTCTGAGGGGAAGACTGTTTCATACACACACACACATACACACATACATGCATGCATGCATGCACACATGCATGCACACCCTGGGCATTGCACAGCTGAGACCTTAGGAGTAACTGCTTTGCTGACCCCACAAGCCCCCAGGAGGCACCAGGAGGCAGACCCTAGGGTGAAGGCCCAGACAAAGGACAGCCCTGCACCCTGCATCCAGTCCAAGGAGGAGGAAGACCCAATGCTTCTAGCACAAGGACTGTCTTCAGTCAATGGAGCATTGCTTTGGGGATTTTTTTAGGATTTTTTTTCGTTTTAGCAAGTCCCTACAAAAATAGAACTTCTCTCGGTATTTATAAATCCACGGCCGCTGGCTCTGTGCGTATGTTACAGGTAGAAAAGCCATGTGAGGCATTCCCTTTGGTTGCTCAGGTCTTGACTTCCTGTCATCCAGGTCCCTTGGCCTCAGAGGTCTATGCAGTCACCTCGGGGCTGCTGAGCATCTTCAGCGGGTTCTCCCAGTGGGTGGCGTACTCCCTCTGGAGCCGGGCACGGTAGTAGAAGAGGTAGGAAGGTAGCAGGAACCCCAGGAGTGAGATTAGCAGGAGGCTCAGATTCACCTTTTGGGCAAGGAGAGAGAGAGAGTCAAGTAGGTACCCACTCTCCCTCATCAGCCGCGGGGACTCTCCTTAGCCTCCCAGAGGGAGGAGAAGGCAGCCCTTTTGGCTCCAGGTCCTGGGCCGGAATGATGAATATAGCTAGCACTTATTCAGTTCAATCACTGTTCCACCGGGATCTCATTTAATCTTCAGCAGCCATGTAACACTGGTGCCCACACGATCTGGCACCCCGGGGAGATACGAGGAAGGCGACCCCACTGAGGGAGTCTGGGCTGGTCAGGCTGCTCCTGAAATGGGACCTTCTGGGCTGGGAACTTTGACCTTTGAGGACGCTGACAATGGGCTCCCATTCAGGGTGGTGGGAAGATGCTCTCAGGCAATTAAAGGAGCTGGGGCTGCAGCCAAGAGGACAGAAGGCTTGGGAGGCCCAGCACAGCGGCCCTCGCGTGGGCTCAGACTCGGCCCCCATCCCGCTCTGCCTTACGCACTGTGCAACTCTGGGCAAGTCATCTCCACTCTAAGTGCCTGCTTCTTGGGGCTGTCATGGCAAAGATTAAGTGAACGTACATAGAGTGCTTAGTACCTAGTGAGCGCTCAGTAAATGGTAACTGTCATTTCATCATTGTTCTTGCAGGAGGAGGGTTTCCGGGAGTGGGTGGCCCCAGGGAGAGACAATCAGCTTTATGGAGGCAGATGTCAGTTCAATGGAAGCAAAATACCAACAGTACCAACGGCTGTAGGTATTGCTTGTGCAGGAGTGGCGCCCAACCACTGAGGATGTTTGAGCTAAGAGGGCTTGCAGGAACCCCATTTCAGGGCTGCTGGAAAGAGGATCCCTGCCTTGGGTGGAACTGGGTTGGCTCAGGACTGGGCCCTTTCACAAATCACTTGGGAGCTTATTAAAAACAGGCTCCTGGGCCCAGGCCAAGAGACGCTGATTCAGCAGGCTGAATAATCTGTATTTTTGTTTTTCCTCCCCAAAGCCCCAGTATGTAGTTGTATATTCTAGTTTTAAGTCCTTTTAGTTCTTCTATGTGAGCCGCCACCACAACATGGCTACTGACAGATAAGTGGTGTGGTTCCATGCCCAGAGACTCAGGCCCAGGCCACTGAAGTGGAGCGCACCGAACTTTAACCACTAGCCCATCAGGGCTAGTGCGAGAGTCTGTAGTTTAACACTCCATGAGGGGTTCTGAGGGCAGCTCGCTTGGGAAGCCCCATATTAGAGCCTGCTGGGGCGCCTTCTGGCTGAGATGAGAGGGAGGGAGGGATTCTATCATATACAAGCCCCCCACCCCCAACTCCTCGACTGCACCCATGAAAGGGGCTCCTGCTCCCCCCAGGCCACACCCGGTTCTCACCCAGAAGGGCTCTCCTTTCAGCGGTCCCACCATGATCATGAAGAGGGGCTGCTGCAGCAGAGCGAACACGGCACTGATGAGGGACTGCAGGCCCGTGAGCGTCCCGAAGTGGTTGGATGGGAAGCTGTCAAGGAAGGGGGGCCAAGCATGAGGGGCGTGTCGTCTCCTGCTTGGCACCACTTCCGCCCTCCACCCCAGACCCCGCTCTGTGTTAGCCAAGCACAGCAGAGCTTAAGAGTTCAGGCTCTTCGCAGGTGCTCTTCGGTCCCTGGCCTCCAGGGTATATGCTGTGACTTTTCAGGGCCACCGAACTGGCTTCTAACACCCATTGTCTGTGGGATAACAGCAAGTAACTCAACCTCTCTGAGCCTGACTTCCTCCACTGTAAACAGGGATTGCACTAACCTCACTGGGCTGCTTGTTTATTCTTTTAACAACCATCTATAGAGCTCTTACCATGTGTCAGGTACCATTGTAGGTGCGTGGAGATTCAGCAATGAACCAGACAAAGATACCTGCCCCTCATGGAGGTGGCATTCTGGTGGGTGGAGTGGTAGTCACACAATAAGCCAGGTAAATGCAAAATGTGTGATGAGTGCTCAGGAGAGAAGTGCAGCAGAGAAAGGGGGTAGGGGTGTCAGGGGGTTGCAACGTAGATAGGATGGCCAGGGGAGGCCTCACTGAGGACAGCTGGGTAGAGACCCAGAGAGGGTGAGACAGCATGAGCCTTGTGGATATCTGGAGTAAGAATATTCTAGAAAGAGGGAACAGCAAGTGCAAAGGCCCTGAGTAGAGTTTGGGGTTTCTGAGGCATGAAGCAGCCCTAGTAGAAGTGGGGAGGAGTGAGCAGGGAAGGGGAAGGAAGACGGCAGAGAAGTTCCAGGGGCCAGATCTTTTAAGCCATAATAAAGCCTTTGGCTTTTTCTCTGAGTGAGACAAGGTGGGCAGCCATGCAGTGACAAGAAGGGACTTATGTCCTATTGTGTTTCCAGCTCCTGTGTTAAAAATGGCCTGAGGGAGGTCAAGGGCGGACGGGGAGGCTGCTGCAATAATCCAGGATGGGACGGCAGTGGTGGAGAAGATGAAAAGGGGTGGGATTTGGGGCATGTGGAACGTGCAGCCAGCACGATGGCTGATAGATTGGGTGTGAAGTGTGAGGAAGAGAAGAGCCAAGGGCAACTCCAAAGTTCTGGCTTGAGCGACGAAGGAAATAGAGCTGCCCTCAGCTGAGATGGCTCCAGGGAGGTTTAAATAAGGGGGCGCTGGTCAAGTGTCCCCACTGTGCCTGCCCTGGAGTCAGCACTCAGTGACAGTCATGATTTTGTCACCGCTGTTCTAATGTCCTATATTACTCCGTCACACACACAAGGAAGAGTCGCTCAGCAGCGCCTGGTAGCGGAAACCAGAAGAGAAGGGGAAAGGGAACCGGGGGCTGTTCAACATGAAGCAGGAAAGTTATAAGACAAACAGGACTGCCTTCTGGAAATTTCTATAGGGCTGACATGAGGAGACCACTTTGGGGGCCATTCCAGAGAGCGGACATAGGACCAAAGTGCCATCAAACCAAGTATTTCAGCTTCCTCAGAGGGAAGACTTTCTGACAGAGGAGTCGTCCTGCAGTGGGGTAGGCTGCCCCTGAGGAAATGAGCTCCCCGTCGTTGGAGGAGCTCAGAGAGGGCAGTGGACCGGCAGCCTCCAAGACCCCCAGCAACTCTGAGATGTCAGCATTCCAGGGATGCTGGGGAGAGGGGCATTAAGGGGTGATCTGCTCTGCTCTGGGATTCTCTGGTTATGGGGAGAAGGCTCAAGAAGGCAGTTCAGCCCAGGCTGACTCACACTGCAGCATAGAGGCTTCCACAGGCTGAGTGGTAGAAACCTCGAACGATGGTGTGCAAGACAAAGGTCACAAACTGAAACCAAAAAGAAAGAGGAGAGAGGTTAAGAGCAGGTGTGGAGGTGGGAGGAAGGATGGGTAAGGTAAAGAGGGAAGCAGAGCCTCCCTGAGCCCCCTCACCAACCCAACCTACTGGACATGCTTCCCGGAGAACCCAGAAGAGAGTCAGACCCGGGGATGAGAAGCTTCCTGGAAGGCAGGTGCTGGATGAACCAGCCTTTTGGAGGAGCTCCTGGAGGCAGGGAGAGTGGGGAGGATGGAAGTGGGTACCTGGAGGTGTAAACTGTTGATGAGGCAGGTGATGCCAAAACCCACAAGCAGAAAGTTGGTCACGGTGAAGGCGTTGATGGCATTGGTGAGCTTCTGGATCTTGCGGTAGCGCGGTCTGACGGACTTGGTGGCAACACCATCCCTGAGGAGAACAGGCCATCACCGGCTGCTGCCTCCACCTCCCCGGCAGCTCCCTGGTTCTCAGCCTGGCCCCTCCCCCTTCTGCTGTGCCTCTGCCGTCAGGGCAGCAAAAAAGGGGAAAAAAACATTTCTCCAACCCCGTGTTTCTCCAAAGGTGGCTCCCCCACCAACCATATCAACATTATCTGGGGTCTTTCTTAAAAATGCATATTCTGGGCCTTTCCCCCGACCTCAGAATCTCAGGAGGGGGCCCAGGAATCTGCATTTTGACAAAGATCCCAAGTATTTCACATGCACACTGAAGTCTGTGAATCAATGATGGGAAGGAAGGTGGAGCATGGGGAGCTCTCACACCATCTCTCATCAGAAGCCCCAGGAAAGTGTTTCTGCCCACCAGCCTGGAGCAACATAAATGCCATTCTGGGGACAGCAGCTTGGCCCCTAACCACTCAGCAAGCCCCTCTCTCCAGCATGATGAAAGGCTTTGCAGCTGGCTCAGGGAAGAGGTCAGTAGGCTAGGAGGAGGGCAGGCTGCCCATCGGTCCTAGACAGAAGGGCCCTTGGCTAATGGACGTTGGCCATCAGGAGCAGAGGGCAGTGGAGGAAGGCTGGGCGCCAGGGCCAGGGCACCACTGGTGGGGAGGGAGGCCACTGGATTGTTCCTGAAGTGCCTTCTCTCCTAGTCTCCCTCTCCCATCCTCTCGGGGCAAACGGGGACGATGTGGATTAACACAAAAAAAGCACAAGCAGTCAGAAGACCTCGGTTCAAGACCCAACAGTGGTCTCCAGCCAACAAGATGGCCCCCAACGACCTCCACCTCCTGGTATTCACACTCTTGTGTGGTCCCCTTCCATGCTGTACCACAGTCACAGTCACTCTGTATGGCCAACAGAACACAACAGAAGTGATAGTATGTCACTTCTGAGATGATGTTATGAAAGACCCTGCAGCTTCTGTCTTGCTCTCCCTCCCTTCAATCTCTTGCTTGGGGGAGCCAGCTGCCATGTCGTGAGCAGCCCTATGGAGACGCCCAGGTGGGGAGGAACCCAACCTCCTGCCAACAATCACACGATTGAGCTGAGGAGAGGCTCTCGGGCGCCAGTCAATACTTCAGGTGACTGCAGCGCCCTGGCCAACAGCTGGACTACAGCCTTGAGAGACTCTGCTATGGTCTGAATGCTTGTCCCGCCCAAATTCCTATGCTGAAATCCTGATGCCCAAGGTGATGGTATTAGGACCCGGGGCCTTTGGGAGGTGATTAGCTCCTGAGGGCAGAGCCCTCATCGTGGGATTAGTGTCCTTCTAAAAGAGGCCCCACAGAGCTTCCTGGTTGTTCCTGCCAGGTGAGGACACAACGAGAAGTCTGTGACCCAGAAGTGGCCCTCGCTGAACCATGCTGGCACTCTGATCTCGGACTTCCAGCCTCCAGAACTGTGAGAAATTTCTATTGTTTATGCACCTCCCAGTCTGTGTATTTTGCTATAGCAGCCCGAACAGCCTCAGTCAGACTCTGAGCCAGAACTACCCAGCCAAGTTACTCCCAGATTCCTGACTCTCAGAAACTAAATGAGATAATCAATGTTTGCTGTTTAAAGATGCCAAGTTTTGGGGTAATTTGTTACACAGCAATAGACATCAAATACACCAACTCTCTCTCCTCCTAGCCTTAGGTAGACTTTAGAGTGTCCCCCTTATATCACAGGTTCTGGAGCCTGCTACTCAAAGCTGTGTGATCTTCAGTAAGTTACTTAACCTTTCTATGTCTCAGCTTCCTCATCTGTGAAATGAGGATAATGTACCTACCTCAGAGAGCTGTTGCAAAACTAAATAAGACAATGCAAGGTGCCTAGTGCACAGTCAGCACTCAGTGTCAGCTATCAAGCATGCCATGTCCTCTCTTTGTTTTCCTTTTTGAGGAAGATTAGCCCTGAGCTAACTGCTGCCAATCATCCTCTTTTTGCTGAGAAAGAACGGCCCTGAGCTAACATCCCTGCCCATCTTCCTCTACTTTATATGTGGGATGCCTGCCACAGCATGGCTTTTGCCAAGCAGTGCCATGTCCGCAGCCAGGATCCGAACCAGCAAACCCCAGGCCACCGAGAAGCGGAACATGCAAACTTAACCACTGCGCCACCAGGCCGGCCCTGCCATGTCCTCTCTTAGCCTCAGTTTCCTCATCTGTAAAATAGGAAGGTACCCTTGCTCTCCCAGGGCTCTTGGGAGTGTGAAATGACATGCTGGATGTGAAAGCACAGAGAAAATGAAAAGCATCATCTGACTATTTGCTGTCACCATCCCTGTGCAGGTCACCTGGCATCTCCGAGGGCAGTGCCCTCAGTGGGGCTGTCCACGCAGTCCTTGATCCGCCAGTCCATGATGTAGCCGATAAAGGGGCAGGTAAGAAGGCACAACAGCTGCATGGCCCCAAAGATGGAGGAGTAGAACCCAACTGGGCAGGATGGGAAGAAAAGCGGGGTCAGGAGCTGGCATGATGGATGCCAGCAGCCCAGGGGGCACTGCCACCCACTTCTGGCAGAGAGGGAGTACAAACTAGTCTTCCTCTGACTCCAGATTCTTAGGTTCCCCCAAAAGCCCAGGGTGACAAGGGTGGATCCAGGCTCCCTGTGGAGTGGGCAGTGGGAGGGTGGGTATGGGCCAGGGCCCCAGCTTTCATCCCCTTACCTGTCTCTGCCGCCCTTTGTCTCAGGTTGTCCGTCTCTGTTGGTAGGTGGGGGAGAAGCCAGGGTGAGAGGAGCTCAGCCAGGGTGACCCTCCTGTGCCCCCCAACCCCCAGTGTGCTCAGCAGCACCTCACCATGCTCCTGGCCACCAGTCACGAGGTACTCCAGCATCTTGTTCATGGCGGCCATGTAGAAGATGACCCGCAGCTGGGTCACGCCCATGGTGAGGAGGCTCCACAGGAAAACGGGGGAGCAGAGACTCTTGCGGAAGGGGACAGAATCTGGGGAGATACCAGGGTCACCTCTGAGGCCCAGTTCTTCCATTCTGTCTGATCGTCCTGGGGATGCACTTCTAGTGGGGGGCTCTGAAACTATGTGACTTTGGAGATGGACTGGTTCCTTCAAAAACAAGGGTTCAGACTCACTGGCCTCCAAGTTCTGGCCCAGCCCTAGAGCTGTCTCAACAGCACATTCTCAGGTGACCTCTGGGTGCCTACCCTATGCTTGGTGTGACAGTAATAACTCTAGCTACTATTTATTAAGCCTTACCATGTGTTGCGCACTTAACGTGTATTATCCCATCTAACCAAAGCGTACAACAACCCTGTCTTTCCCACATTTTACACATGGGAAACTGGGCTCAGAGAGTTCAATGACTTGCCCGAGCTCACACAGCTCGAAGTGGCAGGTCGGCCAGACTCAGCTCATGCCCATAACTCAGCTGTGGGAGGACCAGCAGTGGGACTAACACCTTCATAAGGGCACAGCATTTCTGCAGTTTACAAAGAGCCTACACGTCCATGGTTTCATTCAACCCTCGCAACTGCCTTCCCTGTGAAGTGGGTGTTATTGATGCTAGTTTAAGAGATGAGGAAAAGGAGAGCAGGGTTAAGTGATCTACAAAGTCACATGGCTTGTGGGGAGCGGGGCCCAAACCCCCATCTCTTGCCTCCAAGGTCCATGTTTCTTCCACTGATCTCAGAGCTGACGCCTTGGGAAGGGGCCCAGGCAGAAAGAGGGTGCGGTTCCTCTGGTGGCCGACAGGGGGAGCCGGCCAGCCAAGCGTGGAAGAGCCCAGCCTGGAGGCGGCTCACCTGGCTGAACCTGATGCAAGAGGCTCTGAAGTTGCAGGGAGCCCTGATGAAACCAGCTCCCCACAGGCCTGGAGACCCTGCCCCATTCTGGAAGCTCCTCCCTCTCTCATCTCAGGAATCCGGCAGAGTACCCTGAATCTGAACTTCCCGGAGTTCTCTGAGCTCTGATTTTCCTCCATTCTGTAAATGGGGAGCCTGGCCCACCTACATCATGGGATGTTCTGAGAGGTGAAGAGGGGAGAGAATGAGTGCTTAGGCATGAGTGCTCACTAAGCGTGAGGACCCACCCTTCCCACCCCTTGACCAGACACTCACTCTCAGGAGGGTTTTCTGAGATGCCACGAACGTCCTGGGATGAGATGAATCCATCGGGTGCCTCCTCCAGGCTGGGGGCCTTCTGGCTCAGCCGCTGGCCCACAAGGGTCACATGGGTGTAGAAGCGGTCACCTGTCACCCTGTGATCCAGGGCCAGCCCACTGAGCTTGATCTTCTTCCTGCCAGCAGCCAAGCCGGAGCATGTGGGACCCAGCCACACAGAGAACACCCTCAACAGCCTGCCTCTAGGGGGCAGTCCCAGTCTGTCCCAGGGGTGCTGAGCACCCACTTTACCCAGCACTGACATGACCACTGACAAGCTCCTAGCACAGGGCCTGTGCCTGGGTCACCAGAGCCTGGCCCAGGGCCCTGCTTAGCACAGAAGCCAGTAAGTGAAGGCTGGATGAGTCGTTTTTTCCACTTGGGCTGTTGCCACGGAGGCAGCATTAAAAACTCAGACTCTGGAATCAGAGAGCCTGGTTCCAACCTTTGATTCAGTCCCCTTTCAATGGTATGACCTTAGGAAAGTCACTTTGTTCCCTGTGCCTTTGTTATTAATGGAATTAATAACAGAATCCCCAGCACAGGGCTGTTTGAGAATGGTCTGAGGGCACGCACAGTGCCTGACACACAGTAGACACTCGATAAACATGAGCTATTTGACTGGTGCCCTATGTGCTTGGTGGTGGAACATCACCCCGTCCCCTGCTGAACTGACTGGGGGTTGGGAAAGTTGGCATTCAGGCTGCCCTACAAATGGTAGGGTATTTCAGTCCTTTGTAGCCCCCTTCTGGGTCCACGTAGCACGTGTTGCTGTTACTGGGGTCCCTGCTCCTCTGATCCCATCCTCCAAACCCAGAAAGCACAATAATAATAAAGTCACCATGTTCTGACCGGCTCTTATGTGCCAGGTCTATGCAAAACACCTGTGGGGGGGGGGTAGGATCAGGCCCATTGTACAGATGTGAGAGCAGAGCTCAGAAAGCTCAGGAAATCCAGGTCTCTCTGACTCCAAAGCTGATTCTGTCCATCATGCCACCACACCCCCAGCCCCCTGTTCTGCAGCAGGGGGAGTCCCCCTCCCACTCCAGCCCCCACCACAGGCACTCACGTGTAGTTGACTTCCTCAGGGGCGGGGAAGGATTCTCTGGGCCAGTTGAGGGCACAGTTCAGAAAGATGAGGCAGGCCAGGCCCGACCAGGTGAACATGATAACCAAGAAGGACACCCCCGCGTCGTAGATCAGCTGTGTGAGGAGGGGGAAGGCCCATGGAAGAGGCTACCTGACCCCAGACCCGGCTGTTCCCACCCGAGGTAGACCCCAGGCCTCAGAGAAGGTCTCTTCCACTCTATCCCCTGTGCCCAGGTTACAGATGAGGAAACCGAGGGCAGAAGTTTAGAGTCAGACCTAGAGGCCCCACCATCCTGTTCCTTTTTCACCCCAGCCCCCTAAATAGGTGGAAGTGGTTCCCACAAGGCGCTAAGTCACTGGCCACAAGCTCAAAATGTCTTTGAAATCTCAATTTGTGTCTTAAAAAGGCACACAAATTTTTGCCTGTGACTCCATACACATGCTTGTTTTCACACAAAAATGTCATTTCATTTTATGTACGAAAGAAGAGAACAAACGCTCCAGGTTTACCAGACCTAACCGTGTTTATCCTGCTCCTTCCTGGCACATTCTCCAGGGGAAAGGCAAACCGGCTTATCTCGCCTTTCACAGGTGTTCACAGGTGCAACAAGTGAGCGGGGAGGGGGTGTGCTAGTGCTCTGCCCAAGGCCTCCTAACCCAGGACAAGTAGGTTCTGAATTGACTGGGACTCTGTGCCAGTGTGTCAGCCCCTCTACTGGGGCAGCCAGGTACCAAGAGATGGTGTCACTCCTCTTGTCCTCCCTGCCACCCTCTGCCTCCCCTCAGGCTCCTGCTCAGAGCTCCAGCGCTGCCCGGGTAAACTTCTGCTCCTCCTTGGCCTTGGGGCGCTTTCTTCCATGGAGGCAGGACAGACCTTCGAAGGGCCACACCCCTAAATGAGTGGGGGTAAGATCTGGGTCCACAAACCCCACCGCGCGAGAGAGGGGAGAACCGCCACCCTCTGTGGCTGCTGCTACTTGAACGATAGATGGCCACCCCCACCAAGCCACACTCTCCAACTCCTTTGGGGATGCTGAGTAAGTGCCTTCTAAACAAACCAATTAACAGTCAAGGCGGAATCTGAGGGGCACATTACGGCCTAGTTGAAAGAGCACTTTGCTATCGTTTGATAGCAGAGAAAGAAATGACGGCCCAAGCTTGCCCAGAGCTAGAACTCAGCCTTCTGGCTCCAGGTCCACCAGGCTGACCTGTCTGGGATCTGGCCTGGCATGGACTAGCTTTGTGACCTCAGACCCAAGTCGACCAGCCTCTCCAGCGCAGGGGAAAGACATATGGCCGGACAGGTTGGGTGAGGCCAGAGAATTAAGAGCCTTGAATGCACGTGAAGAGGTTGGACTTGATTCTGTAGGCGAAGCAGAGCAGGTGTGTGAGCCAGTCCTCCATCTAAGGTCATTCTGGAAGTCATGTGAATGACAGATTAGAGAGGGAAGAGCTCGGAAGCAGGGAGACCAGCTGAGAAAGCTTGCACTTGCCCAGGAGAGAGGATGAAGGCCTGGACTGGGACAACAGTAAAGCAAAGGAGGAGAGAAGAGAAATCAGACCCCCGGTCAACCGCAGCCACCTGACTTCCTATCACGCCTCAGTGATTTCCCCGAGCAGATGGGAACTGACCTCAAGGCAGGAACTGGGTCATGGACATACTAGCCACTACTCACCCAGACCCACCTAGTTCTTGTGTCGAGGCGAAAAGAAAACCCAAGTGACCTCTCTGGTGCCCCAAGCAGCTCCATACCTTGATTCCTGGGTACGTGATGGCAGAGGAGGCATAGGAGCCAATCATGAGGGCCATGAAGGTGGAGCGCAGGTTCCCAAACATGTTGGGCAGCTGAAGGAAGAGAGCAACACCCATGAGCAGGAGCAGACCGTGACCCAGCCCGGGCTCCCCTTTCCCAGCCTCACTGAGAAAGCCTGGAAGCATCTAGCCCCACAGTGAAATCCAGGCACACTGGCCCCATGAGACGCAACAGAAAAGTTCTCAGGCAAAATCAATGTCAGAAACTCTGCTCTAACCCCCTCCTACAGACTCTCTTGATGCCCTTAGCATCTAGAAGGCTCCCAGAAGAGCCCTCAAAGAGAAATTTTGTCAATGTTGTTGAACCCCAGGATTTTCCAAGTTAGTATTCTCTGGAGCCCCTTTATCCTGTGAAGCCTAGTAATAACCCATGGAAAGGGTGTTTAAGAAACACTGATGGAGGGCAACTCATTTGACAGATGAGAAAATCGAGGCCCTGAGAGGGAAAGAAATGTACTCAAGTTGACCGAGCATGTTAATGACTTTCTCCCCTGTTCTGGCCATCCTCGCTCTATCACAGACCCCAAGGCTGTGACTATGGCTGGCTCTTTAACAGAATCATGCCCCTTCACCCTCCCAGTGGCCCCAAAGGGGCCCACAGTTTCTGCTGAGCCAGGACAAATCAAGGGAAGGGCTAGGGAGGTGAGGGTGGAACTAAGGGAGGGGGCAGGGGCAGGCCAGGTGTCCAGAGGAGGTGGCTCTGACGTGCAGAGCAGGCCCAGAACTCCCACCAGTGGAGAATTAATTGATCGTACGTTCTGCTCACCGGCCGAAGCCAGGCCCGAGGAGGAGGGGAAAGCAAAGTCATGCCACCCTTTGTGTACCCGCGCCAGCCCCACGATACGCCCCAGGTCAACAGATGCCACAGCTGAGAAGGGCCTTCATGCCATACAACGTTTAAAGCTTCTCCACAGAGGCCAAGAAGAGGACCTCAAATCGTTCTGGAGAGGAAGGTGGACAAACAGAGAACTGAGTCCTCCAACAGCCTCCAAGTGGCTATGAAAAGGGGGTGGAGCCAGCTGACCCCCACTTGGTCAGAGGTTTCCCTGGCACCCTGCGTCTGCAAGGCATACTGCCCAGGACGCCCGGGAAAGTGCCAGGGCCCAGAGAGCAGCTGGGCTCTTTGGTTGCCCCCCCACCCACCCAGGGTCCAAGGGTGCTGTCTCCGCCCAGCACAGCGCGAGGCCGGCCTGGCTAACCCTGGCTAACCCTGGCTAACCCCGAGTGATGGGCTGAGCAGCACCGGCCATCATGGCAGGGGTGGGTCAGCGAGAGCGCGGAGGCCCAGGGGCGGGGCCGGGCCGGGGGCAGGGCAGGGGCCGGGCTCTGCCATTGGCTGGAGATTACTGGGCGGGGCCGGGGGAGGGGCGGCGGGCGGCTGCAGGCCCCCATGGCTGGCCAGGGCAGGGGAGGAGGTGAGGCCGGGAGCTGTGCGGAGCAGGGCAGCGGGGAGAAGGGATTTAGGGCCCTGAGCCAAGTTGCACAGCGTGAAAAAGGGGCTACCGGGGGAGGGAGATGGGGACGAAGGGAACCGCTTCCTTAGAGAGTTGTGAAACGTCCCCCGGCTGGAATTAAACGCGGCTGCTGGGTGAGATGAAATTCAGCCAAAAACATCCAGTTTGGCGGTCAGGCTGCGCTCAGCTCATCCAAGATAAACAGCCCCGCGGCTAGTCCAGCCAGGAACCTCTCCCCCACCACACACTCCTAAGCCTTTAACCCTTATACTCACTCACTCACATACATCAACATACATACTTAGAGTAACACACACAAAACTGACACACATACGTAAGAGGTCGAGCTGTGTGCAAAAGCCGTTCTTGTAAACCTGAAATCAGAAATCCCAAGAGTCCCTTGCACCCCTATGTTCATCGCAGCATTATTTACAATAGCCAAGACGTGGAACCAACCTACATGCCCAGAAACTGATGATTGGATAAAGAAGATATGGTATATATACACAATGGAATACTACTCAGCCATAAAAAAGATAAAATTGGCCCATTCGCAGCAACGTGGATGGACCTCGAGGGTATTATGTTAAGCGAAATAAGCCAGTCAGAGAAAGATGAACTCTATATGACTCCACTCATAGGTGGAAGTTAACATATTGACAAGGAGATCTGATCGGTGGTTACCAGGGAAAAGGGGGGGTGGAGGGAGGGCACAAAGGGGGAAGAGGTGTACCCACAACATGACTAACAATAATGTACAACTGAAATCTCACGAGGTTGTAATCTATCATAACATTAATTAAAAAAAAAAAAAGCCGTTCTTGTAGGTCAGGCACAGTCAAGTTGGGCAGTTTTTTCTGGTTCAATCTGACACACACACAGTACATTTACCTGCTCACCATCTTCCATGACCAACATCACACACACTGTCTCAAGCTGCTCCCTCCGTCACTACCGATTCCATTACCCAGTTTTATTTTCTTTCCAGCGCTTATGACTACAGACATAATTTATCAGTTTACTTGTTTGGCAGGTTGCTCGCTCCCCCAACCCCCAAATGGAAGCTCCAGGAAGGTGAGGAAGTTGTAAACTCTGTCTGTGCTGAAGTCCGTGTGCCTAGAACAGAGCTCAGTAGACTTTATGGGCCCGGGACACACACACATACACCCTGACATCCATCCTCTGACCCGCAGTCTCATCCACCTGTACACAGCCTCACGGCCACCCTTGGCGGCAGCCTGCGCGGTTTCACACACACGTGCATTTGATCTGCATCCACTGGATCCTCTTGCCCCCTGACCCTCACTCACTCCTACCCCTACCCCACTCCTGGGTGCCCTGCTGCCAAACCGGGGCCTGTCGTACTCACCGTGAGCGATGAGAACGTGAGGCAGATGCCACCAAAGCCATTCAGGGACAGCGCCAGGAATATCAACGGAGACAGAACTGGGAAGGGGTGAGGGGTGGGTGAGAGCATTTGATAAGCAGTAGGAGGCAAAGGCAGGAGCGGGGGTAAACATCTACCTTCATCCCACCCATCTTTTTCTTGTGTGGCCATGAGAGGCCAGACATCTCACCTTCGGTGTCCCGAGAGGCCAGAGCCATGAGAGTGCAGGATGCAGCGAAGCTGGCACTGTGGAGATAGGGGAGGGCGACAGGTTGACCTGTGAACACCCGGAGCCTCCCCCCACCCCTTGCCGTGCCAGTCCCTGACCTCCAGCTCCACATGGCTCGGCAACCTCACCTGCCAACCAGCCGCATGGGCCGGGGGCCAAAGCGGTCCATGAGGATCCCCAGTGGCAGGGTGGTGGCGCTGAGCAAGAAGGAGCCGATGGTGAAGCCCAGGTTGAGCATCTCTTCCTGGCGGTCACAGCTTGGCCACTGGTGCTGCTCATCCTGGGTGGCATTGGTGGTGTTCTTAGCTGAGGAGGGGGAAGGAAGGCTCAGCACATGACAGCAGGAGCAGCTGGGCATGGGATGGAGCGGCCTGGGATCAAGAATCCTGTGCTCAAATCCCATATCTCTGATTTACTGGCAACCAGGTGACTCTGGGGGTGGCCTAGAGTCAGAGCTGGCAGGGAGGGGCTCCATAAATGACAGCAATTCATATCTGACCCAGCGAGAGTCATACGCCCAATCTGAGGCCTCAGCTGGCTCAAACGTGATAACGGACATCAAAGTATTTAACAAGTTGTAATGGTCACTCAATGTCCAACCTTAGGGGATTGCAGACTCGAAACAGGAAGCACCCTTGAATCTGGGGACAAAGTCAGCGAGTGATGCTCAATTGACGTAGTAAGAATTCATTTAAAACTCAGAGGAAGCTTTTCCCATAAATGACATTCAATAATATTTATTGAGCACTTAACTATATTCTAGGCATTGTTCTCAACAGTCACTGTATTAACTCCTGACAGCCCCATGAGTCAGCCAATAAGGTATCCCATTCTCCAGATGATGAAAGAGAGGCACAGAATCAGGACCATGGCACCACCCTCCAGTATCCTTTAGAAGTTCACCTGGAGGACTCATCCTCGAGGTAAACTGCCAACTTGGAGTCGTGACAAGTTAATGAAAAGGCTTGTGGTGGAGGGAGGAGGGTGATTCCACTTCATCAGTGCTCAGAGAGTCATGAGGTGGCTGCTCCCCTCCTATTTATTGCTTAGGCAACACTGCCTAGGGCTAACTCAGGGTGCGCCTGGAAGGCAGAGAGCGCAGGGTGTGAATTCCCACCACCATCCTTACTAGGTGCGCAACCTTGGACGAGTAACCTCCTCTTCTTGAGCCTCAAGCCCTTTGCCTGTAAAAGGGAGCAGAGAATGCCTAACACACAGGCTCCTTAGGGGAGTCAACTGGAGAAGGTGAACGAAGAGCTTTGCACGGGGCCAGGTCTGAGACGGTGCTTCTGAAATAGCGGATGAACGGGCACATGATGGCCTCCCTGGAGGGTCACAATGTGGTGAGCCTGTTCTCTATGCACTGAGGATCCCACAGCGAATAAGAAAGGAAGCTCTCAGCTCTCATGGGGCTTATATCAGATAATAAACAAGAAAACACGTGTATGGTGACAGATAAAAATTAGACTATTGGTGGTGAGCATGATGCGGTCTACACAGAAACGGATATATAATAATGTACACCTGAAATCACACGATGTTCTAAAGCATTATGACCTCAATAAAATAATTGCAAAAAAAAAAACCCGAAAAGAAAACCCATGGATGCTGATTTAAGCGTGACAGGTGCTGTCAAGAGAGCAAAACAAGGGGCTGGCCCAGTGGCGCAGCGGTTAAGTGCGCACGTTCCGCTTCAGCGGCCCAGGGTTCACCGGTTCGGATCCCGGGTGCGGACATGGCACCACTTTGCAAGCCATGCTGTGGTAGGCATCCCACGTATAAAGTAGAGGAAGATGGGCACGATGTTAGCTCAGGGCCAGTCTTCCTCAGCAAATAAAAGAGGAGGATTGGTGGCAGATGTTAGCTCAGGGCTAATCTTCCTCAAAAAAAAAAAAAAAAAAGAAGAGAGAGCAAAACAGGAGGACAGGCTAGTGCCTGAATGCTGGGACAGGAGGAAGCATCTACCCTCAGTGGTGACAATGACCCCTGACTTCAGATAGTTGAAGGGCATGCAGGGAGCAGAAGGGTGAAGTGATCTGTGTCTTAACATAAGGAAGAATTCTCAGATCATGAGTGCTGGCCAAACGGCGGTGGGGGGGGTGTTGGGTGGGGACGGAGTGCCTTGAGCAATGGAGAGTTTCCCATAGGTAAGCGCCAGCTGCCAGGAACCCTGGGGAGGGTGCTCAGGCACCAGGAAGAAGCAGTCAGGGGTTTAGACAACACAGTCTCTGGGGTTCAGGCTAGCCCCATAATTTAGAGATCTTTATGATCACTGTTCATTTCTCCACCAAGTTTGTCTGCACCCATTTATTCAATCTATGTGCACTTATTGGCCATCTACGTATGACACACACTGTGTTGGGACAGTGGGTAAAGCAGGAAGAAATGCAAATTCTAGGCTAGAGGCGGCAAACAGGCAATGCCCCACATATATGTTTTGCTTGGCTTGCAAATTTTAATCAGGTGCCAGTTGAAAATAGGGAGTGACCACATAAAAATCTGGCTTCTCTTTAAGAAGTCAGAAGATCTGGCCACTGATGGAGGTGAGTGGAGGCCCCCCTTTTTGCCTGAGCTTGCCCTCTCTGGTTCACCCACGTCAGCCTCTCTTTTAGCTCCCAGAGGTCTGCCATCTTACATCGGCCCTGCTTTGTCCAATTATTACCAACTGCCTGGCCCCTGTTGGCATTTGAGTTTGCAGCCCCTGAATTAGACACGGTCCCTGCTCCTCTTTCACAATCAAATGACCCTTCCATTCTCAAACAATCCCACTCGCTCTCAATTAATTAACACCTACTTTGTGCCAGCCTTCTTCATATAGTATCTCATTTAAGCCTCACAATAGCCCTGAAAAGTGAGTCTAATGATGCCCATTTTGTGGACAACAAGGCTCTGAGAAGCAAAGCAACTCCCAGTCACAGATACGGCTTTGCACAGGTAGGCTCAGATTCAAACTCAAGACAATCTCCAAAGCCAACACTTTTCCATTGCACCACAGGGCCTCTCTGTCCTGAACAAGGCAGCTTGGTAAGTTTCCTGAGCCTGTGCCAGTGCTGGCAGGAAATGTGTTCTTCCACTGGCAGAGAATTCTGGCCCAGTGACTTGCTAATAACTCAAGGCCAATTAATGCATTCGTGTGAATGGTTTATCCATCACCCTCTTGTGAGTTTGACTAATATGAGTTAGTTCCTGAGGCCTGATCACTCTGAGTGCTTGAATAAAGGCAGTCTTCAGACCTAAGAGGGAAGCCAGCCCAAGATACAAAGACCTCCAAGACCTCTATCCGTGCCGATTACAACAGAAGAGGTCTTTGAAATCCAACCGCCCCACTTTTATAGACAAGTAAAGTGAGGCATGGGGTGGAACAGGGAAAATGCATTCAGTAAGTTAATGATAGAATTGAGTTTAGAAGCCAGGAAGAACAGGGTTTCCCAAAATGTGGTATACAGAGCAGGTGGGGCACTCAAGATGGGTTTAGGAGGTACACAGAATGGTTTTTGATGTTTCATAGTTATTAGTTATTTGAATGTGTATCAGAAACATATATACATACACACATATACAGATATATGTATCAGAAACATATGTATGTATGTATGTTAGAGACATGTATGTATATATATATACATCTATGTATTAGAAACATATATTATGTATGATCTGTGTGCATGTGTGTATAAATAACATCAAACCCAAGATTCTAAGGATATTACACTTTAAAATGAGGCTAGGGGCCGGCCCAGTGGCACAGGGGTTAAGTTCGCACGTTCTACTTTGGTGGCCTGGGGTTCACTGGTTCAGATCTCAGGTGTGGACCTATGCACCACTCCTGTCAAGCCATGCTGTGGCAGGCATCCCACGTATAAAGTAGAGGGAGATGGGCACAGATGTTAGCTCAGGGCCAATCTTCCTCAAAAAAAAATTTTTTTTAATTTAAAAATTAAAAAAAAGAATATTCTAAAATGAGGCTAATTTTTTTAAAAGTGGGTTGATTTAAAAGGAAGTATTAAGTCAACAATACCACCTATGACACACATAAACGGTAAAATCATGAAGGCAAACTACAAATGACTAGGTCTGGGAAGCGCTGGCAAACAGGATTGTGGTTAGGCATCCACTCTGAACTCAGCACATGCAAATCCTGGCCCCGCCAGCTGTGCTGCTGAAACTCTGAGGCTCTGTTACCCCACCTGTGAAATGGGAGAGTGGGTGCAACCATCTGAGAGGCTGGCTCTGGGATTGCCGTGCACACACTCACCAAATGATCGCATTTTCTTTGTCTCCCAGGTCAGCGAGCCCTTCCTCACTCCCTGAGGCTTGCCTTTCCTGCAGCCGACATAGTGACAGCCACCAAAAAACACTTCTTGTCTCTGGCTGCACGCCCCCAGGAGAACTCTAAGCTGAAGGTGAGGGAGAGCTACTCTATTCCCATGAGCCTAGGAAAAGGGTTCTGGAGTCAGATCTGGGGTTGAATCCTCATGCTGCTCCTTATTTATTAGCTGTGTAACCTCAGGAAGGCTATTTAGCCTCTCTGAGCTTCAGCTTTCTCCTCTATAGAATGGGGTTATTATAACACATCACAGATTTGTTATGAAGACTAAGGATCAAACTAGCAAATAGTAAGTGCTTAGTGAACTTTAACCACTGCTTTATTATTTGGGCACTTATGCTGGATACACAGTAGCGTGTGGTGAACTGAATTGCCCCTAGCCAAATTCTGAGTATCAGAGCCCTTTTCAGCTGTCTGTGACATCTCTACAGCTGGGTCACCACCCACCCCAAGGCATACCTCAAGACAGAGCAGAAAGCACTGAGAAGACAGCAGGTATGGCCAGGGAACCCCAAAGCCAACACGAGTGAACACGTCAATGATGAGCTCCACATTTGTTAAATGATATCATTTGGTCCTCGCATCATTGCTCTGTGGAATGGAGGGTGAGGGTTGTCCACACCATTTCACAGACTTGGAAGTGGAGATCCAGAGAAGATAGATGATTTGCCTAAGATCACACAGCAAATGATGGCAAAGCTGGATCTAGGACATAACAACCACCCCCACTTATAGTCTGAATTTTGTATCCTTGCTCTCATTTCATTTTCACAACAGACTCCTGAGGTAAGGATCATTGGTCCTGGTTTACATACAAGATAACTGAAATATTAAGCAAGTCCAGTAAGTGGCTCAAGTCAGCCAAGCAGCACATCACTGAATTGGAAGCAATGCTGCCTGTCTCTTTCCACACACCATGGGGACACAGACTCCTGGTCTGATTCTGTGTTCTCAGGACCCTGCAGAGGGAGGCTGAGACCGCAAGGAACGAGGCTTAAGAAGCAGAAAGTGGGAGCTTTCGATAGGGCCTAATGACGGAGGCAGACACCCCCAATCAGCCTGATGTCGCAAGGATTTAGGCTGGAGACCCTTGAATGAAAGAGAGGTGAGGGAAGAGAGACACATTATGCCTGCTTTCCACGTGTGGACGTGTAAGTCCTAAGAAAAGGAGGCGGGTTCACACCGGTCACCTCTAATCATCCCAAACAACAGGCTCAGACACACACTCGCTTCAGGGCAACTCAAAACACCAGGTGGATACCTCAGACCACACACAAAAATGAACTCTAAATGGATCAAAGATGTAAACGTAAGAGCTAAAACTATACAACTCTTAGAAGAAAACAGAGGTGTAGTTCTTCATGACCTAAAATTAGGCAATGGCTTCCTAAACATGACATGAAGACACAAATAGCAAAAGAAAAAATAGACAAGTTGGACTTCATCAATATTAAAAACTTTTGTGCTCCAAAGGACACCGTGAAGCATGTGAAAAGATGACCCACACTGGGAGAAAAATTTTGCAAATCATATAACTGATAAGGGACTCACCTAGAATAGAAAGAACTCTTACAGCTCAATAATAAAAAGACAAACAACCCAATTTAAAAATGGGCAAAGGATCTGAAGAGCCCTTTCTCCCAGGAAGATATACCAATGGCCAACAAGTACATGAAAAGACGCTCACCATCATTAGCCATCAGGGAAATGTAAATCAAAACCACAGAAAGATAACACTTTTATATCCACTAGAATGGCTATAATAAAAAAGATGAGCAATAACAAGTGAGGGTGAGGATGTGGAGAAATTGGAAGCCTCATCCACC
Organism: Equus quagga; assembly: GCF_021613505.1. NCBI lineage: Eukaryota > Metazoa > Chordata > Mammalia > Perissodactyla > Equidae > Equus > Equus quagga. The sequence continues at coordinate 14,849,673 of NC_060283.1, read as the reverse complement.
ACTGGCGGGAATGTAAAATGGTGCAGCCCTTTTGGAAAACAATCCAGCAGTTCCTCAAAACGAGGAACGAGGGCTTACCCTCACAGCCCAACAAATCCCCTCTTAGATATACACCCAAGATGAAGGAAAACACATCCACACGGAGACTTGTACATGAATGTTCACAAGAGCACTATTCATAACAGCCAAAAAGTGGAAACAACCCAAATGTCTGTCAACTAATGAATGGATAAATAAAATGTGGTAAATCCAGACAATAAAGTACTATTCAGTAATGTTAGAATTCCCCCTTCCACATTTGGGGCAATTCACACAAAGCCAAGGTGACCGAAATGGAAGACAAGAGACCCTCCACAATGCCTGGCCTAGGGGGAACGAGGTTATTAACTGTGTGCAAAGGGATGATTTGAAGACCTGGGGGCTCAAAGGTCCTGAAAAAGGAGGCGCGCAGCCCCTTTATATTTAAATCCCCGTTGTGGGCTCTCCTTCGCCCTATGCAGCCTTACAACAGCCCTACTGAGAAATCCCTCTCCTCCTACCAGGAGCCTCCATCTTGCTCTAGACCTGAGGCTGCCAAAGGCTTAGGATCCTGCCAGTCAGTCGCAGGCTCTGGATGCCCAGCAGGACACCTGGTATTCAGTAAACACTGGATTAAATAAACAAGGTGGAGAGGGCAGAATGCCTTCATTCTTTAGACGAAGTTTGAAAACATCAAGAAGCAGGCGTGTCCAACTCCTTAAGCAGCCCTGCTTTCTGTCTACTAGGCCACCTGTCTTTTTCCAGCTTCCACCTTCCCCTTCTGCGGCCCCTCCCCCAGCCTGACTTGGCCCTTCTCCAGCATACCTGAGCACATGCTGGAATAGAAGCCCTCGTTCTTGAGCATGATCAGCAGGGAGCCCCAGCCCAGGAGCACGGCAGAGAAGAAGAGGTTCTCCAGCACCGCCGTGCAGGCCATCCACCAGCGCCTCCGGTACGCCTGCTGCAGTGTGGGGGCCATGCTGGCCACGAGCCTGCACAGGAACAGAGCGCTCAGCGTAGGAACCCCCAGCAACCCTTGGGAAGGGTCCTGCATCATGGTGGCTCCTGAGACCCCTCGAGCCAGCCTGCAAGGGGGCTTTCACGAAGGTCCCATAGCTCCCCGGGCTTCCCAGCCGGTGCCGCCAATCTGGCCCTGGGCGCACTGGCAGTGCCAGGCGTGCACGTGGTGCTGGGCTTCCGCCCCGGGCCACTATCAGAGATAAGGAAGGTCCTGTCTGCGCGCAACAGATTTCTGGAGCGCTGCCGGCTCTGCCACCCAGTCCGGGACGCGCTGAGCCCTGCTCCTGGGGGCCAAACCCCAAGTCCCCAAAGGTCAGCAAGGGGCAGGGCGCGCTCTGAAGCCACCGCTGGGCAGTATCCGGCTTCCCGCGCCAGGAAGGTCCCCCAGAAGCAAGCAGGAGGAGGAAGGGGAAATCTGAGGCTAGCCTAAGACCCCCTCCCCTCCTTCCTGTAGCCCCTATGAGACCACTCGTCTCCTCTGAGGCTGATGGACAGCAAGCCCTCCCCATTTCTGCACCAGGCGACCCAGGTCTCTACAGTCTCTCGGTCCAACAGCTGCCACGTGGAAGGAGACCTAGGGCGGGCCCTCCAGCGTCCACGGCGCCCCGTAAGCCCCTCACTCACTCGGTAGGGCGCGGGGCACCACGCTGCGCGCCTCCGAGCCCGCCCGCCTCGTCCTGCCCGGGGAGGGGGATCGGGCTCTGGCAGGAAGTCCGGCGGTCACTGACTTTATAAGGGCAGTGTCGGCGGATGGGCTGGCGGGCGGGTGTGTTTACCAGAGGGAGGGAAGGAGCCGGAGCGCCCCGCCGCCGCGGCCGCCACCGCGGGAGGAGATACAACGCGTGCGGCGGGGGCGGGGAGCACAAGGGGAGTGAGACCCAGGGAAGCTGAGAGAAGAGGGGCAGGGAAGGGCAAGAGGGAGGGGAGAGGAGGACAGCACAAGTCCTGCCGGGGAGGGGAGGACCTCAGTACCCTCATCTGTGAAATGGAGCTTTAGATTCAGACGCTCCCGCAGGTCCGTTCGAACTCCGGCAAGAGTGTTGCTCTAGACAGAGGAAGTGCAGCAAGAGGGGGGCCCAGCGGAAGAGGGGAGTCGGGGGGACCAGAGTAAAGGGGAGGGAGGGACGCGCTTGAAGAGACGGGACAATGCGCCGCGGGACCCACGGGCTCAGGTAACGGGTTTTTCTTGCGGAGCCTGGGAGCGTCGGTGGGAGCCGGCCCGCGTGGCTCCGCGGACGCGCCGCCGGGGAACCCCTTCCCCCACCCGCAGCTCACCTCTTATCCGGAGCACACGCGCCTCCTGCAGGAGCGCAGAACCTTCGTGGCGGGTCCACACTCTCGGCGTCCGGTGTCCTGGGGGCCCAGCAACGAACGGCACCGGCGTTCTGGACTCCTCCGCACACTGGCTTCCTGCGGCCTCGGAGGTTCAGCCCGACAGCCTGCTGTGCTCGCCTTCTCTGCCCCCTCGGAAGAAGTTCAGGAGCTGGGAACCCGCCGGGCGCCACCAATCTGCGAGGCAGGGCATGGAAGAAGTGAGTCTGCCGAGTTAATAGTGGTATTTACACCCGTCCGGTGCTGCGCCCCGAGGTAGGGGCGGGGGTTCCCTTCCCTTCCCCTCCCCCTAGGTCGAGTTTCACGCGCACGTGACTCGCCTTCTGGTCCCCAGATACTCTGCCCCAGCACCTAAAATTTCCACTCTCGCCTCCCACCCTCTCCCTCGGCCCCCCAGACGAATCAGGCAGCGCCCTCTGTATCTTTGGCCAAAACAAAGACCGACTCGGCTGGAGCGCGCAGACCGCGATGCAGGGCAGGCTTGGGTGGGGTCTTGAACTGTGTAGTTGGGAGTAGTGTTTTCCGAGAGGCAGAATGACACGAGTTTCTTTGGAGTTAGTCAGATGGAGGCCTGAGTCTCGGCTTTGAAACTGACTGGCCTGGGTTACCTTGGGCAAGCTACTTAACCTCTTCGGAGCCTCGGTTTCCTCCTCTGTAAATTCGGATGACAATAGCACCGACCTACTTGCAGGGAAGTGGAGGTTCTGACTGGGGGTTGTGATGCGGGTACAACGCTCAGCACAGTGCTTGGCATGTAGTAAGCATAATAAATGTTAATTGTGGTGGTGGCTGTCATTATTTCAGAAGACGTGGTGAAAGGATGCTTCCGGACACTTATTGATTCCCGGTAAATGTCTCAACCTCCCTGAGCCTCAGTTTCCTCATCTGTAAAATGGAGGGGAGGTGTCACTCCTTGGACTGTGGTGTTGATTAATGAGATGATGATGACAAAGGCAAATAAATACAGATGTAAATTTAATACAGTGTGCCGAGAGCGTTACTGGTGATACTGGAAAGCTCTGTGGGAATGTGAGCAACTGCCCAGGAGATTCCAAGAAGACCTCAGAGAAGAGAGGCTCTCTGAACAGCTGAGCCACCAAGCCAAGAGAGGAAGTCACATTTGCTGAGTGGCCACTATGTGCTGGGCACTTTCCAAACAAAAATGATCATGAAATCCTCAGAACGTCATGGTCTCATACAAAGCTCACAGCTTTTCACAGAGGGAGAAGGTTGGTGGCTGGCAGCTGGAACATGGTGGGTAAAGGCAGGATGCAAAATCAGATCTGTCTGGCTTTTAAGTGTGGCCCTTTTCATTCCTCCGGGCAGGGGGAACAGCAAGAACAAAGGCTTAGCAGAGGGAAAGGCACGAGGAGTTCTCTCTGGCAGGAGCACCGTGTCAGGCTCTGATGGTTTCCCTTCTTAAGATTGATTGCTGGCTCTCAGAACTTCCAGATCCAGGTCAAACTCCTTAGCTTAGCACAGAGTCCCTAGAATAAGGGTTCTAACCCAAGACAGTCATGGATCCCCTTGAGAATACAATAAAATGTCGTGAGTCCACTCCCTGTGAAAATGTACGTGTGAACATGAGCACACACATTTACATTCAAATTTCGGGGTTTTGGTGTACCCCCTCCACGGGCTCTAGGGGTCCACGGACCCCCATGGCTGTAATACTTACCCTTCATCCTCAACCCCTATTTCCATGTCTTCCCCTCGTGAACTGTCAGCTCAGCGAGAGCAAGGGCCTGGTCTGCTGTGTTCACTGCTGTGTTCCCAGCACCTAGAACAGCACCTGGCACCTCAAAGGCGCTCAGTGAGCACCTGTGGAATGAAGTGTGAAGCCAGCCAGTTTCACACCCCCTTGCCTTTTCTCCTGCTATTCCTTCTGTAGGAACCACAGATTCTCTTCATTGCTCATGTACTCATCCTTCACAACTCAACTCAGGTTTCAGCTCTTTCTAGAAGCTATCTGATCTCTTAGGCTGGATTGGGGGTCTTGCCCATGTGCTCCACCAAAGTACTATTATACCTTTATGAAGCCCTCACACTGATCTAGAATCATCAGTTTGGTTTGCCTGCCCCCGCCCCATGAGATATAAATCTCTTGGGGGCAGGAACCACATTTGTAGGTGATTCGTAGGCCTGCTCCCTAGCACAGGACCTGGCATGTAACAAGCCCATGGTTAACATTTGTTGAATAAATGAAAGGAAGTGGTGGGAAATGGAGCTGAAAAGGTAGCCTGGGGTCAGTTTGGAATGACCTCTGCGAGGCCAAGGACTTCCAGTGTGATAGATGATGGGAACTTCTGGATTCTGTTTTCTTTCAGTTTGTGTGTGTGTGTGTGTGTGTGTATAAGATTCGCCCTGAGCTCACATCTGTGCCAATCTTCCTCCACTTTGTGTGTGGGACGCCTCCACAGCATGGCGGATGAGTGGAGTAGGCTGCACTTGGGATCTGAACCTGCTCCACCAAAGCGGATTGCACAGAACTTTAACCGCTCGGCCATGGGACTGGCCCCTTTAGTTTGTTTTTAAGAAAAGAGATAGAGGGGCTGGCCTGGTTGGGTGGTGGTGAAGTTCGTGTGCTCTGCTTCGGCGGCCCAGGTTCTGGGTTCAGATCCCAGGAGTAGACCTACACACCACTTGTCAAGCCATGCTGAGGCGGTGTCCCACATACAAAATAGAGGAAGATTGGCACCGATGTTAGCTCAGGGCCAATCTTCCTCACCAAAAAAAGAAAAAGAAAAAAGAAAAAAAACAGGAGGGGGGATAGATATGGTTGTGTTTGTGTGTTTAATGAATGGAGGAGGACATATCGGAAAGAAGGGAGACTTTAGAGCAGGTAGGCGACCAGTGTAATAGTTCAGATTAAAAAAAAAAACTGGAAGAGAAAAGGGGAGAGATTTAAGACACACTTCCGTATCAGAATCAATGGGATTTATCAATCCGTGTCCCTGCCCCCAAAAGTAATCCTTTCCTTCGCTCTGTTCCTCTGACACCACTCACGGCTTGAGTAGAAGAGCGTTATCACATTGGATTTCCTGTGGGCTCCTGGCTGGAGTCTGCTCCACAGCTGACAACAGGAGTACTCGCTGAGGAGTCACCTGGGCCAGTCTGATCCTGGGTCTGCAGCCGACTAGTTGTGTGGTTTTTGTCCAAGGCACTTATGCTTCTGAGCCTCACTCTTCTAGTCTGTTAAATGCTGGAAACAATAGTATCCAGTTCACTATGTAAGAAATTATTATAAACCAATGCACCTCCATAAAAAAGAAAGAAAGAAAAGAAAAGAAAAAAGAAATTATGTATTCAGACTAACAAATAGTTATTACAAACCTTTGTATGAGAAATGTGAATAAAATATTACAGCCACTTCGGAAAACAGTTTGGCAATTCTGAAAATAGGTAAACAGAGTTACCAAATGACCCAGCAATTCCACTCCTAGGCATATACCCAAGAGAATTGAAAACAGATGTCAACATACAAACTTAGCCACAAATGCTCACAGTAGCATTATTTATGATAGCCCAAAAATGCAAACAACCCAATTGTCCATCAACTGATGAACAAAATTAGTGTATGCTAACATACAATATAATATTATTTAGTCATAAAAAAATGAAATACTGATATATGCTACAGCATGGATGAACCTTGAAAACATTATGTTAAGTGAAAGAAACTAGACACAAAAGGTCAAATATTGTATGATTGCATTTATATGAAATGCCCAGAATAGGCAGGTCCATTGAGACAGAAGCATATTAGTGGCTGCCAGGAACTGGATGGGAGAAACGGGGGGTGGTTGGTAAAGGGTATGGGGCTTTTTCTCGGGGTGATGAAAATGTTGGGCAATAGGTAGTGGTGATGGTTGTACAACTTTGTGAATATAGTAAAATCCACTGAATGGTACACTTTAAAAGACTGAATTTATGATATGTGAATTATATCTCAATTAAAAAAGAACACTTTTGCACGTGTCAGGCACTAGGAATTCGATGCTGAATAAGCTACAGACTCTACCCTCAACGAACACAAAGGCCAGTGGGAGAGAGGCATCGATGAGTCAAATAATCACATATGAAGGGTAAAGGATGGAGGACAGAGGTAGGATGCTATCAGAACATGTAGTTGGGGAGGGGGTTGATCTAGACTGGAGGTCAGGAAGGGGTCCGTAAGGGTGCTGCTTGTGCCACGATCTGAAGATAGCTTTCCACGTTCGAATCAGTAGGATGTATCAGCCCCCAAGAGAAGAACACAGCGCATGCAGAGGTTCTACAGCAGGAGGACATTTCGGGAGCTGAACAGGGTGGATGAAGCATGTAGAATGAGGGGGACTGTGGTGTGAGGGTGCAGCTGGAAAGATACACTTGCATCGGATCTTCTAAGATAATCATAAGTGCTCAATAATAACCAAAAATGACCTTCCTCCTCTCTAACTTGCTCCTCCTCCGTTGTTGCCCACGTCCCTAAAAGCACCACCCTCCACTCAGTTGCTTCAGCCAGAAAACTGGAGTTATCCCAGGCTCTGCTCCCAGCCTCACCTTCCACATCCAACCTACCAGCAAGCCTGTGGTTCCTCCCTTTAAAGACCTCTCATCTCCATCCACTGCTGTCCCCGAAGCCTGGGTCATCAGCAGCTCCCACCTGGTCTCCTGCAACCCTTTCAACCTCATCTTTCCGATTCCACCTGTGCACATGACCCCACCATGTCAGAATGATCTACGGGAAACACAGATGGGGTCGCTCCCCTCGAAAGCTTCCCAGGACTGTTGGGGAAATGTACAAATTCCCAATAGTGTCCCTGAGTCTGTCTGTGCCCCACCTGCTGCCCCAGCCCCCCTTCTGACCTCCCTCCTCTCTAAGCTGTCGCCATGGTGACCTCTACTTGCTCATTCATAACCTATGGTCTCTCTCACCCCAAGTTCATCCTAGGTCTGGAATATTCCCCTGCCCCGGCCAAGCTAATCCTTCAGAATGTGACTTAGGGGTCACTTCCTTGGGGAAGGCTCCTTGCCTGACTCCAGCAATAAATCCCTTTGCTATGTGGCGTACATATCATCCGCATTTCCCTTTCATAAAACCCATCACGATGTGTCCGTTTCCTCTGCTGGACTGTATGGGCCAGAGAGCAGGGACCTGTGCCCACACCATCCTCCCACCATCCTCCCACCACTTAACACAGAACCCACCACCCACCATGCCCCCCGCCTGGCAAATTCCTACCCATCCTTCAAATCTCACTCACCTATCTCTTTCAGAGGGACAGCCTTCTCTGAGCACCCAGACTTGGGGACACATTCCTTTTTACAGCACCATGCCTCCCTGGTCATGTCTTGTAGCACTTAGCCCAACTGCAAAAGCGACTTATTTTAGTATGTCTCCCCCATTAGATTTTCTCTTGTTTCTGCTCGCCACAAGACTCCCCTCAGGTCAGACTACAACAATTCTTATGAAAATCCCTAAAATTGTGTGCAAAATTCTAAGCGCACGTACATTTGCTGAAGAACCCGTCTGTGGCTCTTGTTGGAGTTTCAGAGGGATCTAAGACCTGAAAGAGGTTAAGAACCTCTCCCCAGGAGCTGAAGGAGCTCTTTCCTTCAAAACAGCACTGTCAGCCCAGACTTCTACTCTGTAAAACCATCCCCACCAAAATGTAAGCTCCAAAAGGACAAGAATCTTTATGTGTTTTGTTCACTGATGTATCCCAAATATCTGGAATGGTACCTGGTCCATTCTAGGTGAAGTTGTAGAAAGGACAACATGGTCTCAGACAATTCCAACAGTTGTGAGAATTGCACATGTATTGGCTATGTGTTGCTACATAACAAATTACCCCCAGATGTAATGGCTTAAAGCAAGATTTATTATCTCGGTTTCTCTAGGTCAGGAGTCAGGGTGCAACTCAGATGGGTCCTCTGCTTCAGGGTCTCCTCCTGCACAGTGTCGGCCAGGGCTGTGGTCATCTGAAAGGTCAACTTGAGAGGGATCTGCTTCCAAGCTCACTCATGTGGTTGTTGGCAGATTCAGTTCTTCAGCAGCTGGAGGCTACCCTCAGTTCCTTACCACACAGGCCTCTTCCCCAGCAGCTCGCAAGATGGAAGCTTGCTTCACCAGAGTAAGCAAGCAAGAGGAGAGAGAGAACTAACAAGGTGGCCATTATAATCTTTTGTACCTTAACCTCAGAGGTTATGCCATCACCTTTGCTCTGTTTGTTAGAAACAAGCTTCTATGTCTAGTGCACACGCAAGTGGATTACAGTCATGCATTGCTTGATGACGGGAATGCGTTTGGGGAAATGTGTCATTAGGCAATTTCATCACTGTGCAAACATTGTAGGGTGTACTTACACAAACCTAGATGGTGTAGCCTTCTACATCTCTAGGCTATACGATACTAATCTTATGGGACCACCGACATACACGTGGCCCATTGTTGACTGAAACAGCATTATGCAGCAAATGCCTATATTTGAGGGATGAAGAGCAGCAGGCAGGATCATTGGGGGCCATCTTAGAGGCTGCCTAGGCCAGGATATTCACATGTTTTCTCATACAGCATCCGCTCATCTGAACACGCAGCAGAAGGCACAGACCACAGGCCACAGGTCAAGCGGAGGATGACGAGGGGAGAAATTAGCAGTGGGAGGTTTGGTGGACAGCCGAGCCCCTGCCCATCCTTTGGCTGACTGCTGCCAAGCACAAATGAAGGCTGACTTGTCAGATCTTCTAAACTGTTAAAAGAAGCTAAGTCCAGATTTTTATGAGACATTTCCTGATTTTTAAAACTGTGATAACCTAGCAAAAACACATGAGGATTAGGAGTTTTTGACTCCTCTCTATGGCAGAAAGGGCTTAGTCCATTCTAATGCCCTTTGTAGATCTGTTCCATCTCTCCTATACCCACCCTCCCACCCCCTGCACCTATTCACTGAGGGCTGGGACCTGCTAATTCACTTTGGACACTTTCTATCGCTCTATGTGTGTAGCAGGCCAACAATAAATATAGTTGAATGAAATTGCTGACAAATATCTCATTACAGAGCATTCTCCCCCATTGCTAGAGGAGAGGTTCAGAGTGGGCTGTAGTGTCTGAATAAGTTGGAATTCTGGCTCTGCCATTAGCTTGCTGTGTGACCTTCAGCAAGTTACTAACTTCTCAGAGTCTCAGCTTCTTCATCTATAAAATGAGAATAATCATACCTGCCTCAGAGCTGTTAAAAGGATTAACTGAAATAATGTACTTATTAGCACACTGTAGCAACTTCATAGCTATTCTTATAGGCTCCCTGGCACATCTCCCCTTCATCCATTACCTACCATCACATCCCACTATCCACCCGGCCGGCAGCTAGAGGGAGCCTCTAAAATGCAGCTCTGTCATTTTCACCGCCAGGGTTTACATCTTTCAACAGTTTGCTGATGCCCTTAGTAGAAAATAATCCAAACTTCTTAACACAGCTCATCAGGCTCTTTTGCCCAGCCCTTAAAGCCTCCTCTCTCACCACGACCTCCTTCACCCTCAGCACTCCAGACACGCTGAAGCTTTGTTTCCTGAATGTTCCACACTTTCTGCCACTTCAGAGCCTTTGCCAAGTGCTATTCCCTCCACTCCTACCACTCCTTCTAGATGTCCCAGCTACATGCTATCAGAGAATTTCCTGATGTCCCTTGCTAAACCTGAGGGCAGGTACAGTATCTATTTTCCTCACCACACCCCTCTTCCCAGCACAACGCCCAGACAGAACAGGCAGAGAATACACATTTGCTGAATTGGCCACAGCAGTGCTGATTCCGTGAGCAGACAGCGCCACCTGTTGACCCAAATGTGCACTTCAGTCCCTAGAAAGAAGCCTTAGCTTTCCGCCCACCAACCAAGGTAGGCAGACAATGGTTATGAAATTTTCTGAGGGCTTATCCGATGTCTCCTTACACCAAATTTAGCAATAAAATAATAATAAAAAAAAGCTAACATTATTGAGTACTTAACATGGGAGAGCTAGGCACTCTCCTGAGGGCTTTAGTTATCAACACATTTAATTTTCACAACCACTCAATGAGGTAGGTACCTTTATTGCCATTTTATAGATGGGGTAACTGACGCACAGGGCAGTCAAAACCTCACCCAAGATCACACAGCTAGTAAATTTCACCCCAGGCGGTCTGGCTTGAACCTGCACTTTTAAGCCCCAAACTCACTCCCTCTATTGTTTCCTTTTCTCCATCCCAATGACCTGGTGAGGTTCCCTCCCAGATACCTCCTTCTACCGTGAAGGCCCCTGTGAAGGTACTGCCCTCACAGGGGCATGGGTGTCAACCAAAATTGCACCTGCAGTGTGATCCACACCTTCTGAAAGCTGCATGACTCTCCAAGGGCAATCCTCAGGACAGGAATGAGAAGCAGCCTTCCCCAGCAGAACAGCAACTGCAGCAGTCAGCCTCAGCCTGTTACCGCTCCATTCGTGTGCCCTCCAGCAGGCAACCACCTCTCTGAGCCTCCACTGCCTACTAGGACCTTTAGCCCAGATAGATGGATGAGATTAGATGTTGTACAAAGACAAGGCATGCGCACAGTGCCTGGTTCAGGGGAACCCTGAATGGCAGTGGTCATCACTCAGGCCCCGCCCTGGATCACTTACCAGGCAGGGTCACTCACATCGGCAAGAAAGCTGGGTCCCCTCACACGTTTCAATCCTGCCATTTAGAACCAAAAGGCTGGCTACCTCCTTCTTACATCCCATCCACTTTCCACCCTCTCTTCTAAATCATTCCTTTCTATCATTTGTGAAAATGCCTGCCCATCTCCACTAAATTTTAAGTAGTTATTTAAACATATATATAATGAATATTTACTGAGCACTTCCTACGACCCAGTCACTTTTCTAAATGTTTCACACATATTAACTCACCTAATCTTCACGGGAACACAATGATTATCCCCATTTTGCAGATGATGAAGCTAAACTACAGTGCGGTGACACATTTAGAGTCACACAGCAAGTGGCAGACCTGGGGTGCTAACCAAAGCCATCACACTAGTCTATAAACACTACATCAGACTCCCTCTGCTGGTCGAGGCTGTGTCTGCTGCCTTTACTTCCAAGGGCCAGGCATGTTGCTTTGCACACAGGTGTCAACAGACTTGCTTTAATATATATATACATACACACATACACAGTCACATTCCTGTGTGAGAAATACCCCTTCTTTGACCAGGAGAGAGCTCTACCATACTCTAGGCTCCTGGAGGTTCTCCAGAGAGAGCCTAGGCCCGGCAGTCTTCACAGATGACACCCAATGGGGGCATTTTTATTAGACAAGTGGGAAGGGGCAGGGTGCACCTTGGGGCGTATACTGTCTGGGCCTCACGCGGGCCCAGAGCTCTGCTGCACCCTCTTCATCAGCTCTTCATCCTGCATAGACAACTCTGTCAACTTTTTGCCCATCCGCTCATGGATGTCCAGGTACTTGGAGACACAGCGGTCCAGGCACACAGACTCGCCCTTGGACAGTTCTGCTTCCTTGTAGTGGGGAGGCACGCACTTCCGGTGGCAGGCACTGGTCATTCTGTGGGGGAGGGAGGGCAAGGTCAGGTTGGCAGCATCCTGTGGCATACCAGGACCTCTCAACCATTCCCACCCTGCTATACGGATTCCACCTCCCAAGAAGCCAGTGTGAATCCTGAGCTTGTGCCTCAACCACCTTGAAAGTTCTTTGAGAGGGGGAACCTCGTTGGAGCCCACGTTTCTGACTAATTAAATCGAAACCATTAGTTGAGTACTAGCTATGTCCCAGGCATCACGCTAAGTGCTGACATGGATTCTGTTATGCAATCTTTATAATAACCTTATGAGGTCGGCACGATCATTACTCCCATTTCACAGACAAGGAACTTAGGGCACAAAGCCTCAGGATCCCACACAGCTGGGATCTGAAGCCAGGTAGCTGACTCCACAGCCTACATTTAAAAATTATTCTAATAGGGGGCCAGCCCGGTGGCACAGCGGTTAAGCTTGCACATTCCGCTTCAGAGGGCCAGGGTTTGCTCGTTCGGATCCTGGGTGCAGACTTTCACACTGCTTGTCAAGCCATGCTGTGGCAGGCATCCCACATATAAAGTAGAGGAAGATGAGCACAGATGTTAGCTTAGGGCCAGTCTTCCTTAGCAACAAGAGGAGGATTGGCGGCCGATGTTAGCTCAGGGCTAACCTTCCGCAAAAAAAAAAAAAAAAAAGTGGTAAAGGTACAAATTATTCAAATATATATCCTCCAAGATAAACCAACTAATCAAGAGAGGCTACCAGAGAGCTTAAGCCGATAAAAATAGCAAACGTTTGTTGACTCCTCACTATATGTCAGGCTTGATGTTAAGAACTTATATATTTTTACACTTAATATTTATGACGTCTCTATGAGACAGGTGCTATTATCTCCATTTTATAGATGGGGAAACCACTGGTCAAACAGCCCAAGTAATTTGCCAAAGGCCATACTGGTGGTGACTGGTGGACCTACAGTTTGTTCGCAAATTTGCTAAATGGTCATGGGCACTAGTTTGGAGTCAGACTGAAGTGCTGGTCCTGACATTGTTACTGCTCAGCTGTGGACTCTGAGAAAGTTTATTTAACCTCTAGAAGCCTCAATGTCCTCACCTTAAAACGGGACAAGTAAAACTAACCCAGTGGATTATTTTGAAGATGAAAAAGAAGATACTGCATGTAAAATGCTCAGCAATTGCCTGAGAGTCAGAGTTTAAGAAATGTGAACTACTAAGAGGGCTGTGTGCTCTTTGTCAAAAGGCAAATGCTCAAGTGTCCTTGAACCTAACCTGAACCTGGACTGGAGCTTCTCCTCCCACTCAGCTCCTTCATTGCCAATTCCATCCCAATCTAAATGCTCAACTCGGTCTAGTGACCCCATACTGCGGCTGCATTAGCCCTCAACCATGGGGAGCCAGGGAGGGTAGGCACGGACCTCAGACTCCCCTAGATTGAGAAAAGCATTTTTCAGAAGTCATCCACCTCTGCCCTGGGAATGGGTGACCCAGGATCATTCTCTAAGACTAGCACAGAGTAGGTTCTTACCTGTTGTACATATCAGCCATCATCTCTACCTCCAGCTCCGCCGCCAGCTGCTGGGCCCTAAGCGGATCCATCTGCGCCCCGCACCGTGAAGAGATCTTCTAGCCTCCTAGTCCTGGAAGCAGACAACATCGTCAGCAGCCACCCCTCCCATTCACTTTCCCATCCCAGGGGCTAGAGGATGTGGAGGAATCACAGGACATCAGACCGGCAGGGGCCAATGACCTCAGTGAGTTCAACCACCCCATTTGGCAGATGTGGAGACTGAGGCCCCGAAGGGGAACACTGCCTAGCCCAAGGTCACACAGCACGTCAATGGCAAGGCTTAAAATTGAGCTCCCGAGCCCTGATGCCCAGTCCCTTGAGGTCACCTCTATCCAGGAGCAGATGGAGAGACCAGAACGGACACAGTAAACCGCTGGCCTGAACCTCCGGGGAGCTGGCAACCCGATCACCGGCGGAGCTAAGGCGCCCGGGCCCCGACTCCGGGGCTGAACCCCTAAAAAGGCGGCGCCATCATCAAGGTCACCTTGATGGTCACTCACCACGGCCTGGGGACGGTCACAATATTCCCGGTGTCCCCAACTTCAGGCAAACACTAGAAACTCACCAAGGCCCTCAAGAGGCTAAAGCGGAAGCACGTGGGTCACTTCCGAGACGGAAGTCCCGCCTCTGCTTTGATCCAGACCCGCTTCCGGAATCAAGTGCCAACGATCCGGCGCTGGGAAATCCGCTACCATAGAGACGGAGCGGCCGGCCCTGACCGAGGGCGAGGGCGACTTGGAAATGCTAGAGGGGACGCCAAAACACCATAGAGGCTTGGGCGGGGTGCAGAGCGCCTGCATGTCGAGTCGGCTGGGCGGAGAGGTTTGAGTTTATTGGTCCTGAAGGAAGGGGCAGGGCGACGGAGATCCCCGAACCTCGCCCTCGCTCCCGGAGAGTGACGCCTGAGCACAAATCAGGCGTGGAGAAGGAGCAACGACCCCAAGCAGCAGTTATGTTTGTGCTGCACGTTAAGGTCACTGGGACGCTTTAAAAAATCCCGGTGCTCAGGCCTCACCTCGTACCGGTTAAATCAGAATCGCTGGGAGTAGGACCCAGGTGATTCCTATGAGCAGCCAGGTTTGAGGACCAATGCTCCAAGGGATTTGAGTGAATTCCGCTGGGTGTAGTCACTAAGCTTTCTCTGGGGTTGCAAAGATAAGCCAGGCACGGTTCCCACTCGCAGAAAAACGAGACCTGTATGCGCTATGTTTTATTCAACTTCTGTTAGACCGCCCTGGGCCATAAAGAGATGAATAGGAGCAATTTTCGCCCTCATTAGAGGTAACCTAGTACCTTTGGGTGAGGAAGAAGGAGGGTACTTGTGAACTCTTCATCTTTCAAGACAATGTATTCCTCCATCTGCACTCCCGCCACAACAGAAAAACCTGCTTCAACCCTTGATTTTTCAAGAGATTTCCCAATAAACGAAATATAGAAGATGCAGATTAATGATGCAAAGGGACACTGCCCTTTGGAAAAGGTGGACTGGACACTTTATATGGTTGATCACCATATGCTTCCCTAATTGTCCAAGAAAGTCCGATTTTCAACCCTGGGCCTTTTCTGCTCTGAGGACTCATCTTTGTCAAACCTTGTGCCCTGACACTAAAATTGAGGTATAACATTCATACAGTAAAGTGAGTAAAATACATGAATCTTAAGCTTAATTTTCTAAGATTTATTCATTCTGAAAACCACCACTTAGCTCAATATGCAAAATGCTTCTAGCACCCTAAAATGTTATCTTAGGTTCCTTCCCAGTCAATACCCCCTCTCTTGCAGTTAACAGCTATTCTGACTTCTAGCACCATCAATTAGTGTTGCCTATCCTTGAACTTCATGTAATTGGAATTATACATGATCTTCTGTTTTCTGCCTGACTTCTTTAGTTCAATGCATTCATATCGTTATACATATCTGTTATTCATTCTTTCTTATTGCTGTCCTTCTCCATTCTCTTGTTGATGGACTTTTGGGTTGTTTCCAGTTTGAGGCTATTATGATAATACTGCTATGAATATTGTCATACATACGTTTTAGTGCATATATGTTGCCCTGGTTTTTGCTTTTGAGAATGTAGTCAACGTATTATGGAATATTAAGAAATGGCATGGAGGGGCTGACCTGGTGGTGTAGTGGTTCAGTTCACATGCTCTGTTTCAGCGCCCAGGGTTCAGATCCTGGGTGGGGACCTACATCAAGCCATGCTGTGGTGGCATCCCACAAACAAAATAGAGGAAGATTGGCACAGACGTTAGCTCAGGGCCAATCTTCCTCATCAAAAAGAAAGAAAGAAAGAAAGAAAGAAAAATTACATGGAAAAAGGAGATTGGTTCTTACGAAAGGAATCTGCTTTCTAGGGGGGATTTTTATTAGGTGTTATGAAAGGTTACATACTGTATTTCCATTTAAATGACATTCTCAAGTGACAAAATTACAGAGATGAAGAAGAGATTAATGGTTGCCCGGGGTTAGAGTTGGTGGGGAGGGAGGTGTGCCTATGAAGGGGTAGCCCAAGGGAGATCTGTGTGGTGGTGGAATGGTTATGTGTCCTGATTGTGGAGGTGTTCACACGAATCTACACGTGATGTCTTAGAACTATACACACCATTGTACCAATGTCAGTTTCCTGGCTTTGATATTGCATATAGTTATGTAAGATTTAACCTTCAGCGGATAAATCTTAAGTAAGATTTAACCTTCAATACCCTCTCTGTACTATTTATACAACTTCCTGTAAACCTATAATTATTTCAAAATAAAAAGCTAAAAAAATCATTACAAAAAAGATAATGTACTTAAAGCAGCTAGTCCATGGCAGATGCTCAATAAAAATCATTGTTCATATTCTTTTTTAGAATTTTATTAGGGCAAATTTAAAACAGAAAAGTGGAGAGCACGGTATATGCAACTTCCACATAGCCATCATCAGGATTTAACAATTGTTAACATTTAGCCATATTTTCCTCATCTGTTTGTATCTCTAACAGATAAAGTCTTTTTTCCACAATGCCATTTTCATACCCTCAGAATTATAGTGATTTCTTCATGTAATCCAATGCACATATTCAATTTCCCCCAATTTCTCAAAACTGTCTCTTTTTTTAACGTGGCAAGAACACGTCACATGAGATCTACCCTCTTAACAAATGTTTAAGTGCACGATACAGTATTGTTAACTAAATGCACAATGTTGTACAGCAGATCTCAAGAACTTATTTGTCTTAAATAACTGAAACTTTACACGCATTGAACAGCAACTCCACATTTCCCCTCCCCCCAGCACCTGGGAAATCATTGTTCTTCTTGATGGTGATGTTATTGTTATTATCTACTATGAGACTGTGTCTTTTCCTTCCTATATTTATACATTTGGGGATTTGAGAAGCTTATCACTAGGAATCTCCAATTGTGCCTGCTAAATTTCTTCTTGTAGAAGACAATTTCTATAGCCCTAGCTTTCCAAGATCTCTTTGGAATCCAGATACGTCATCCAAAACCGCTGACCTCTGTGAGCACCATGCTGAAGCTCTGGTCCCTCACTCTATGCTGTCTTCTCTCCATTCCCAGCCTCCCAGCCTCCCTGAGGGGAATCATATTTGCTACTCATCACGGGTTAGTATTGTCCTCTTGGATGGGACCTTAGCCCCAGAGGAAGGGAGAGAGGGTTGTCACCTAGGATCTTATATGGACCGTGACCACTCATGAGAGACAGCCTGGGTGGACTTTCCTGAGATGAACAGGAGACGAGACAATAAGAACGTCAATGCCTGGAATGGGATAGTCATTCTATTAGCTAGAAAAGAAAGGTGGCACAGTCTTAATCACTGTTGTCCACTATTACCATTCGCACCCCTTCTCACCTCCACTGCTGACGCCGTGGTCCAAGCCTCCACCATCTTGCAGCTGGGTTACTGCAGTAATGTCCTCACTGGTTCCCCCGCCTCAGCTCATGCTCCCCCTTCAGTCTCTTTTCAAAACAGCAGCCAGAGAGATCTTGTCAGAAACTAAAGTTAGATCATGCCATTTCACAACTGAAAACACTCCAATGGCTTCCGATCACGGACCAAAAGCCGAAGTCCTTACAGTGGCCTACAAGTCCCCGCATGATTTGGCTCCCCACTGCCTTTTATCTCCTACTCCATTCTCCAGCTCCATTACTCTGCCCCAGCCTTGCTGGCCTTTCTGGTCATCAAACACACCAAGCACACTCCTACCTTTCCCCTTGCTGTTCCCTCTGCCTGGAATGCTCTTTCTCCGGGTAGCTGCATGCCTCACTCTCCCACTTCCTTTGGGTCTTTACTCCAGTATCACTTTCTTAGTGATGGCTTCCTTGACCCCTCTTTCTAACAGTGTGTCCCCCACCCACCCAAATAAAATGCCTCTTCATCCTCTTCTCTGCTTCATTTTTCTCCATAGAACCTACTGCCTCTAATATAAGACATTCTTTTGATTCATTTGCTTACTGTCTATCTCCCCACACCAAAATGTAAGCTCTATGATCTAGTTTTGCCTATTTTTTATTATCTCCACAGCTGTATCCCCAGCAAGTGTTCAAAGACCATTTAATCAATGAATACATGAATTGTCTAAGAGAAGGTTTAATGAGTGATACAATGATCTACTATTTTGCTGTTTTCAATACCTAAGGACAGCAGGACAAGAAGAGAAAAGAGTTTTAATTTTAAAAAAGGACAGCAGGCCAGAGAGAAAAGCTCATCAATCTTGGGCAGATAAGTTCTAGAAGGGTGAAGGAGACATCTTGACACTAGAGGCAGCTGGTAACCATCAATATTAGACTATTCAACTATTGGTACCCACACCTGACTTTCAGATCATCCCACGCATAGGCCCCAAGTTCCTATTCCATATTTCTATTAGCTAATTAATTTATTTATTCAACATATATTTATTGAGCACCTCGTGTGAACCAGAAAATTGGCTAGGCCCTGGGCACATAGCCATGAGCATGGTGGGTAAAATTCCTGCCTTCATGGGGCTTAGAGTCTCCTGAGAGAGTCGGATAATAAGGAAATGCATACGGTAATTTTGTATTCCAATAAATATTATGAAGAAAATAAAACAGGATGAAATGATGGCGAGGGACTGAAGGTCACGGAGACCTCTCTGAGGAAATGAAATCTGAGCTGAGAGCAGAAGGATGAGTAAGAACCAGTCTCACAATGAGCAGAAGCAAAAAGGTTACAGTCCTGAGTGTGAAAAGAAATCAATTGATTTCAGGAACAGGAAGGAGGCCAGTGTGGCTGAAGGGGTGGGGACTAGGGGAGAGGGTTGGGGGACTCACGAGCTTTGTCAGTGGTAGGGTTATCCCCTGCACACATTCTCCAAAAGTAGGGCCTTTCTGAGATCACATGACACATAGAGAAGGTAAAGATTTGTTTTGTTTTTTCTGAGCAAAATCTCAATTTAGTACAAAAATTTGTTCAAAGCCTACTGTGTGCCAGTCACTTTGGCTCAAAATAGAGCTCAGTTTTGTATTTTCTAGACTCCGAGCCCAGCAATCCATCAGGTTGGGCCATCATCCTTCTCTTCGCCCCTCCCCACCCCAAATCTCTCTCCAGTGTGATCCCCGAGACACATCCCCCAAGTCAGCAGCTGTTCCATTCAGCCCCTCCTTAGCCCACCCTTCAGCAGCTGCTTTTGTCTGAGAAAGTGCAAAAGGGACTATTTAAAGGACCATAGCGGGGTTAGGGGGTGAAAGGAGCAGAGGAAGACTGGCCTGGTCTCTGGATAGGTAGGGGAGGCCAGAGGGCTGGTGGACCATGCTCCACATGGGCCTGCAGATGGTTTCCAGGGTTACTAAGGCCAGGCGAGTACACTGGGAAGAAAGATGACCATAGGACGATGGTGCCAGGGTCAGGGCGGGAGGGACTCACTATGATTGAAAGGTGCCACCTGTCAGACCTTCCTGGGAAATCTGAGCCTCCCAGGCCAGGGGAAAGTGTTGTACCAACAGAGTAGTAAACAATGGTCTTCAGTGGCTCAAGGCTCTTGAAGGGGGGACAGCGGGGGAGGAAGGTGGGGTGGGGGGCGGGGGAAGGAAGAGCCAGGGGCTAGAGGCTACCGGCTTAAAGGCAGCCTGGGAGTGAGGCCGCTCAGCTAGAGGAAGGAAAGCGCTCCCAAGCCCCCAGGCAGAAGCCCCACAGGTAGGAAAAGCCCTGGGCCCCTTTCTAACTGCCCCCCTCCCTCTGCCAACCTGTCTCCCACCTCCCACCTCCCACCTTCCAAGGGCCAGAGATTCCAAGTAGAGCCTCGTGGTTGGAGAAATCCAGGTTCCTTTCTTTTTTACAAATACTTATTGAGTAGTGACAACGGGCCAGGCACTTTCTTTTCTTTCTATTTTTTTTTCTTTGAGGTAGATTAGCCCTGAGCTAACATCCACCACCAATCCTCCTCTTTTTTTGCTGAGGAAGATTGGCCCTGAGCTAACATCTGTGCCCATCTTCCTATATTTTATATGTGGGATACCTACCACAGCATGGCTTGATAAGCGGTACGTAGGTCTGCGCCCAGGATCTGAACCAGTGAACCCCTGGCCGCCGAAGCAGAGCATGTGAACTTAACCACTGAGCCACCAGGCTGGCCCCCAGGCTCCTTTCTAATTCTCTCCACCACTGTGCCCTCTCTTTAGATGTCAGAGGTCACGGACTCAGCCCTGGGGTGTTGGGCAACTTGAGATCACCTGCAGAGTAGCCTGCAGGTGGCAGTCCATGAGGAGGACCTGACAGGGGTAGAGAGGGCCTTGCAGGTCTCACCAGTCCAGGTGAGTTGGGAGGGAGACTCTCTAAGCAGTTCAATGTGGCCTCTCCAAGGGAGGGTCCCTGGCTGGGGAGGGGGATAGTGGAAGCCTCAGGACCACCGGAAGACAGATTGGGTGGCAGTGGGTCGTGGAGGTATCAGCAGAACCCTCGAGTGTCGTCTCTGCTGTTTGGGGCTTGGAACTTAGGCTCCTGGGTTCTCTTCCTTTGGCTCTACCAAAAGAAACAGGCAGAGGGAAAAGGGAGCTGTCTATAGTGCTGCTTGGACACACAGCAGGGATGGTATGAAGGTCTCCTGGGGATGAAGGAGGAAGGAAAGCGGAGAGGAGGAAGGAAGGGCCTCCTGTGCACTTAGAAGAGAGCTGAGGAGCCAGCCTGGTGGCGCAGTGGTTAAGTGCACATGTGCCGCTTCAGTGGCCCAGGTTCGCCGGTTCAGATCCCGGGTGCAGACATGGCACCGCTTGGGAAGCCATGCTGTGGTAGGCATCCTACATAAAAAGTAGATGAAGATGGGCATGGATGTTAGCTCAGGGCCAGTCTTCTTCAGCAAAAAGAGGAGGATTGACAGCAGATATTAACTCAGGGCTAATCTTCCAAAAAAAAAAAAAAAAAAACAAGAAGCGAGCTGAACTCCTCAGCCATATCTGACTGCCCCCCTACCAGCCTGGTGCCCCTCACTCTGGGCTGGAGCCTTTGAAGGGACACTGGCTGAGGAGCTGGTGGGAGCAGCATCTTTGGCAGAAGCTCTGGATGGGTTGTCAGGAGACCTGGGTTCTAGGTGTAGTTTGGACATTTAATTGTCCTATGACTTTAGTCAAGGGACTTCAACTCCCCGAGCCTTAAACCCCTAATCTGTAAAATCGGGCCAATAATACCTATTCCGAAGAACCAGTGAGATGAAGCAGGGCACTGCAGCGTAAGCTGTAAATTGCTATAGAATTGTTAATGCTGGGGTGGGTGATGTTATCTGGTTTCTCAGCATTCTGAGTGTCTTCACTCCTTGTCTATTTATGACAAGCCTGGAGGGTGGAAAGCAGAGGTGATGAACACACAGGATGGCCAAACACGCAGGATGTGCGTGTGTGTGTGCATGTGTACGCCTGCCCTTCTCCACCACCCTAGGTGTGTAACCTGTCGATGAAGGGAAAGACGGCTGCAACTCTCAGCTATGTCTTAGCCGATTACTACACTTTGAGGTATAAAAAGGGCTTGTTATCATCTTACTGGTGTTCCGCTCTCTTTGGCTTGTCTTACCAACTAAATGCCCTCATGGCTGGGTCAGGACCTTAATCTGGCACAGGGCTGGGCACAGGCCAACCCACACCATACGAGCAGATGTGTACCAAGTGCTCCCTCCAGGCCGGGCACGCCTCACAATCCTTTCTACACATTGGCTTCTTTAACCCTCCACCATCCCAATTTCTATTTCCAGAATCAAAATGCAGGAGGGCAGGTAGCTTGCTCAAGGTCACACAGTTAGGAAAGAGTGGGAGCCGGGATCCCATCATGGGAAGACTCCAGAATGAGTGATTCTCACCACTTCTCCATATCGTTTTCCAAACTAGAACACACGCAGGGAGACGTTGTGTGGATCATTTAGATGAGCATTTGCTGTATCTTCTTCTGCCAAACACGGCATTGCTGAGGAGGGTGGTACATGCTCCTCAGGAAAAACAAAGCAAAAAGAAAAGACAGCAGGGGCCAGCCCAGTGGCGTGGTGGCTAAGTTCTCGCACTCCGCTTCCATGGCCAGGGGTTCAAGGGTTGGGATCCTGGGTACAGACCCAGCACCACTCGTCAAGCCATGCTGTGGTGGCATCCCACATAAAACAGGGGAAGGCTGGCACAGATGTTAGCTCAGTGACAATCTTCCTCAAGCAAAAAGAGGAAGATATTAGCTCAGGGCCAATCTTCCTCACAAAGAAAAAAGAAAGAAAGGAAGAAAAGAAAGCAAAGGAAGCAAAGGGAAAAAAGATCCATGGTCAGATAGGTTTGGGGGAAAGTGAGTTAAATAAAGCTAAACAATGTTAAGGTTTCCTTACTGTGGGGTATATGGAATCTATTTAAGTGCTAATGAAGTTGTATTGATCTGGAACTTGTATATCTGTATATATATGTGTGAAGTTGTATATGTCTGTTTCTGGAACAGCCTTAGCCAGAGAATACACATCCCCTAGCCCCTGTTAATGTTTAAGGAGTCCCTAGTTTTCCACAGAACAGAGTTTAGGAAACCTGATCTAGACCAATCCTGTCACTGTCAGTGGACACTGAGGCCCAAAGAGGAAGGAACTTGCTGATGTCTCAGAGTGAGTGATTAGGAGATGGGGGTCAAGGCCAGCTCCATGGCCTCCTGGCTCCCTGCTGATCCCATTCCATCTCCCAGGCTTATTTGTTCCCCTCTGACTTTAATACATGCTGGAGCAGCTGAACCATCAAGGGGCTCTGGTGTGAGGGGTTGGTGGGGGAGGAGTAGGAGGGGGGAATTGGAGGACAATGTGAGCATCTTTGCAAATCCCAGCCTGCTTCCTTGGAAATGGGGGGCACCTAATCCAGGGACCTCAGGACTCTGGTCTGGGGGGCAGTAAGACCTGAGTGCATGGTGGGAACAGAGCCCTGCCCCTCACCTGCTTGTCTTCCTGCCTCTGTCCCAATTACTCAGGTGCCCTGGGTACTGTCACCCAGAAGGATGGCACTGCAGAGGGCAGGAGGTATTTTTAGACAGTGACTGGAGTGTCTACTTCTTTTACTGCCTGAGTCATGCCCTGAACCCTATTTGGGGATTGTTTTCTTAGTAAACAGACCCCCAAGAAGGGCAGGGGGATGAAGGAGTTGGCCCTGTTCTCCCGCACACCTGTTTTTGTAGATCCTACAGTATATACAGTACTTGACTAGGAAACTCCAAATTAAGGCGTCATAATCGCCCTCTCCCGCCACACTGCCCGGGAGTTGGAAGGTCAGATTTCCCCACAGAGGTTAGAGAGAGTAAATACATTCTCATTCTTCACCAAAGGAAACTCTTCCATGCCCAGGCCCACCTTTCCTGAGAACCACCGAGTGGCAGAGCAGGCAGAGACCCAGAGACCAACTGGCCCAGGGTTTCCCAAATTTCAGGCCTTTTTACACCACCTCCGTAATTTAGCTGCATCTCTGCCATCCGGAGTCTGCTTTCCTGAATGTCTTCCTTTGAATTCACTTACTTTAAAATCCAATAAACAGTTTTAAACGAAACTTTATACCACAACTGGAAATGGAAACTCCATATCACTGGCCAAAAATAGAAAGTAACTGTAAAAGTAAATACAATGGAAACTAAAGTGTTATTAAATTCTATCTGGATACTCCTGCCTGCCCTGGGCTCTGAGCCGGAGGCTAGCTCCCGCCGCGGAAAGGGGAGACGAGCAACTGCTCCACGGGCGTTCCAGGATGTGAGGCTCAAACTGTAACTGCCTCCTTGGCTTTGATCCAAAAGAGGCAAAATCATTGAAAAGTCATTATGTGATCGAAGGTTCTTTAAAGCCCAAGCCACAGTCTGCAGAGGGGCGGTGAACTCCATCCAACCTCAGGTCACGGTGGCCCAACACCTCACCTTTGGGGAAGCAGTGCTCTATCCCCTCATTTTACCACAGGGAACGTGGGTGCTCATGTCACATATCCAAGTGGGGGGACCCAGGAGCGAACGGCAGTCCTCCAGATTCCCGGGCCAGCGCTTGGAGGGTGGGGACTTGACTCCACACAAGGATGGGGCATGACCACGCCCGCTTCTTTTCTCTTTCCAGAGATGGAGCAGAAGGAAGGGAAGCCCTCTGAGGACGGGACCACCGTCTCCCCGACTGCAGAGGCCCCAGGGACGCTGGGAGGTGAAGCCTCTGCAGAGGAGGTGGCCAAAGGCACAGCAGAGAAGACTGTCAAAGAGGGGACCCCAGATGAGGCAGGAAAACAGGAAAGAGCACCAGCCGAGAACGAGGACAGCATTTCAGCTGAATTCGAGGGGGAAGCAAATGGGTTGAGTGAGGTCAAGGTGGAATCCAAAGGGGAGATCGAACCTCAGAAGGAAGATGGTGGGAAGGAAGAGGCCACAGCGGCTCCTCAGGAGATGACCCATAGGAAAGAAGAGACCAAATCTGAACCCAAGCAGGCTGAGGGAAAAGAGAAGACCATGCTGGCCTCTGAGAAGCAGAAGGCTGATGAGAAAGAGGCCAAGCCTGAATCTAGGGAGAAAGCTGACGTGAATGAGGAGGCCAAGGCTGAGCTGAAGCAGGCCGCTGGGGAGCAGGAGCCCAAGGCTGGAGCTAGGGAGGCTGAGGAGCAGGAGGAGGCCGCGGCAGCCTCTCAGGAGAGCAACAAAACACAGGAGCCCAAGGCTGAAGCCCAGGAGAAAGCCCATGTCCCAGAGGCCCAGGCAGACTCTCAGAAGAAGGCTGCTGTGGAAGATGAGGCCAAGGCTGAACCTCAGGAGGCTGATGTGAAGGAGGAGGTGGTGAGTGAGGCAGAGGAGAGGAGGGAGGAGGCCCCCACAACATTCTAGAGTCCCCTGCACCCCAGGAAGCAAGCCTCCCCTGCTTTATTCCCTTGGGAAAGTCTAGTCTTTTTCCCACTGATATCAAAAGCCAGGGATGGGGGATGCAGCACTGTGGCCTCAGGTTTCCAGATCTTTCCGAAGTCCTCACAAAGTCTGGGGCATGTCCTTGTGTGGCTGAGCTCACGCAGATCATGTTCATTCCAGGAGTCAGGCAGTCCTAATGAGGAGCAGGATGAGGGGGAGGAGAGAGAGTCAGAGGAAGGGGCAGGAGTGATGCCCAGCTCCCCTGAGGAGTGGCCCGAGAGCCCCACGGAGGAGGGCCACGGCACCAGCCCAGGTGAGTGAGAGCCCAGGAGCCCACGGGATGCTGCAGGGGCTACCCTGACGGGGTGGGCAGGAAGTGCATCATGGGTAGCTCCAGTTTCCCTCCCTCCCACTCCTTTCCTCAGATGGGTTGGGTCCAGATACCGTGGCTTCTGGAGAGACCAGTCCTTCAGCCAGGTAATGTCAAACTCTGGGCCCCAGCTCTGACTCTTCCTACCACCCGCTCCCTTTAAAGGCTGCCATCACCTGGGTCAGGGCCTCCCCAGCTCCCAATCTCAAGTTATTCCTGTGTTCCTTGCATTCAGCCTCCCATCCCAGGGCAGAGCCCAGGAAACCAGAGGAGCCAGAGCATGGGAGAAAAGGGAGCATGGGACATGTCTGGCCCACCTCCCCCTCCACTGCTGCAGCCTGCTCTTCAGCATCCCTGACAGCTCCTCCTAGGGTCTCCTCATCTTACCGCTCAGCATGTTTCCATGGCATCAGCATCATCCATTCATAAAAGCATGAGCAGAAAGCCTGAGTCTGGACAGACTCTGCCACTTACCAGCTGTGTGACCTTGGCTGTGTCACTTCACGTCTCATCTGTGAAGTGGGCACAGTAATTGTACCTACCTCATAGGATTATTATGAGGCTTAAATGACGTAATGTGTGTGAGGCACTTGGCACAGTGGTTGGTGCCTGGAGGCTACTGGATAAAGTGAGAGCCTTATTCTTGCCATTGCACTTTAGTCGACAGAAGAATCTTCCTTTATTTTGACCTCAAATTCACCTTCGTGTCACTTTCTTAAGGAAAGATAACCAGGGAATACTCACTGAGCACCCAGGCCGTCATGTGGCGGGCACGGAGGGGAGCTCTCTATTCTCCTTCTTACTCAGGCCTTAGAACCACCTTGTCAGGCAGGTATCCTGGCCCCCATTTCACAGATGAGGAAGCTGAGGCTCAGAGAAGTGACATGACAGTCCCAAGATCACACAGCAAATAAGAGGCAAAGCCAGGATTCAAACTCAGGTCAGACCTCAGACTTAATCCTCGTTCTGGCCACACATCTCACCAGCCCACATGCTCCTCAAAGTTCACCTGAGCCTCATTATTCCTTCCCAACCCCCTCCCAGTGCTGGGCACAGAGGAAATGTGTGCTGAGAGGAGGGGCCCCACTTTGTAAGCCTCATTCAGACTGTAGGGACCGCCCCCGCTCAGCCAGCCCTCTGCCCACCCTGCCGGTACCCTGCAGTGGCTGGCCCCAGGCCCTCTCATACATCTTTGAACCTTTCCATGCAGTGAGTCTTCACCCAGCGATGTGCCCCAGAGTCCCAAGGAGCCCCCTCCCTCACAGGAGGAGAAGAAGAAGGAGAAGGTACCTGAGCGCAGGGTGTCAGCCCCTGCCCGGCCCCGGGGGCCCCGTGCACAGAACCGCAAAGCCATCGTGGACAAGTTTGGCGGGTAAGATGCAGGCGAGGAGCTGGCTGGGCTGGGCTTTCCCTGGAAACCTTGGTTGGTCTGCGGGAGGACGGTGGGGCAGTGGGAACAGCCCAGGCCGAGGTGGGAGGACTGACATCTGGGGCTGGGAGTCCTCCCTGATGGGGCCCTCCATGGCTTCCCACCTCTCTGGCTTGGCCATCTCCACCTCTCCCCTTACAGGGCAGCCTCGGGCACCACAGCCCTGTTCCGAAACACCAAGGCAGCTGGGGCAGCCATTGGCGGTGTCAAGAACATGCTCTTGGAGTGGTGCCGGGCCATGACCAAAAAATACGAGGTGGGCATGGAACAGGGTCACACGGTGGGGCAGGGGACCCTTCCCCAGGGTAGCAGTGCTAGGGAGGGTCTGAGTGGCACAAAGCCCAGAAAGGAGGAGGCTCAGAGGGGCACAGTCCAGGCCCTCTGGCCTGAGGCTCACCAAGGCCTGCTCTGGGCCCCTCTCGCCCGCAGCACGTGGACATCCAGAACTTCTCTTCAAGCTGGAGCAGCGGCATGGCCTTCTGCGCCCTCATCCACAAGTTCTTCCCCGATGCCTTTGACTACACGGCGCTGGACCCCACGCAGCGCCGGCACAACTTCACCCTGGCGTTCTCGACGGCAGAGTAAGCCACAGCCATGGATGGCAGAGTCGGGTGGGAGCTCGGGGGCCGCCTAAGGCAAGTGCTACATTAGGGCGAGGTCATAGGATGCTCAGATAGAGGCTGTGGCCACACATTCATGTATCCACTAGACATTTTTTGACCACCAAGAACTGTTTCAGGACATGGCAGTGGGTGAAGCCAGCAAAATCCCCGCTTGCCCGTGGCTTACATTCTAAAGGGAGAGACAGATCATAAACACACACATGCACTTGAAATATACTGCCAAGGGGAGTAGGCGCCGTAAAGGAAATGCTGGCGGGGTAAGGGACAGAGGAGAGGCAGGCCTGCTGGCTCAGACACGGTGGTTGAAGGGATTTGGGGTCAGATTCTGACTCTGCCATTTGTTCGCTGTGTGATCTTGAACAGGCTCCTTTACCTCTCTGAGCCTCCATATCCTTATCTTTACTTTTTTAAGATTTTATTTTTCCTTCTTCTCCCCAAAGCCCCCCCAGTACATAGTTGTATATTTTAGCTGTGGGTCCTCCTAGTTGTGGCATGTGGGATGCCGCCTCATCATGGCTTGACGAGCAGTGCTAGGTCCACGCCCAGGATTCGAACAGGTGAAACGCTGGGCTGCCGAAGCGGAGCATGTGAACTTAACCACTTGGCCACCGGGTTGGCCCCTCCAAATCCTGATCTTTAAAATGGGCATGACATTTCCTCTTTTGCAGGGCTAGTGTGAGAATTAAGTAAATAATTAAGTCCCTCTAACAGTGCCTAACCCACAGCAAACACTTCAAAAAGATCTTAGCTGCTGTCCCTCTATTATAAGGAAGGATATCACAGTTGTGATGATAATTATTATTCACTTGGGAACCTGGAGGGAGGTTTATTGCTGAGGCTCACATAGCTGGGTGCCAGGGGTGCTGCTGGGATGGAGAAAGGGGCGGTACTAGAAAGTCAGGAGGGGTGTGAGGAACAGTGTGGCCCAAGAAGAACCTTAGAGGCAAAGACGTGGCTGTTGGGGGAGGGGGAGGCACTCCCACCACCAAGGCACCAAAACCAGCCTCAGCCAGAGGCCTCCCCCTCTACCCACCTGTGAGGCCTGGACACCCCCTGATGGCCTTAGGGCTCCCAAGGAGCTCATACCTGGAGTCCCGTTCTCTCCAGCCCCAGGGAGAGGCTTCTGAGCCACCTGGTAGAGACAGGACTATGCAGAGGGCGTGGCTAATGAGGGCCACCCTGAGGCCCCAGAGTGGACAGCTGAGGGCATTTCCAAAGCCCTGGGACAGGGAACAAGTCAGCGGGGGTGTTAGCAGCACCTTGCTCTGGAGGCTGAGCCCTCTCGTCTGGCCCAGGCCTGGCCATGAACCTGCAGAGAAGCCCAGGGCAGCAATCTCCCTGTCTCTGGGCCTGCGTGTCTCCATGGGGAAAATGAGAGGATTACAGTGATCCGTGCTTTACAATGGGTTTTTTTCCCAGCAGATTCCTCAAACAAAATATTAAGTGAATGCCCAACATATAAAACAGATTAAAGGGGGAGCTTTTAGGTTGGGGGGGTTCCTGGAGCACCCCAGCTCAGCGCTCAATCCTCCTTTCCAAGATGGTCCCTGAAGCATCTCTGTAGGGCCTTAGGGCACCAAGGATGCCATTTGCAAACCACCAGACTTGATGTTCCGCAAGATCCCTCCACTTTCATATTATCTTGCCAAGGGATGGGGTGAGCACCCTGCAGTGCGGGGCTTAGCGGGCTGGGAGCGGCATGTCCTGCTCTGGGCTCAGAAACACCTTTAAAGATGATGATAAGCCATAGGAATCAAGAGAGACTAGGTACCAGGCATTCTACTAAGTGCTTTCCTTGTCTCATCTAATCAGATGCTCGCAATAATACCGGAGCGTGGACACAAGTAGAGAGGTAGCACGGTGTCCTAGGTCGCACAGGTGGGCTGCGGCAGAACCAGAATCTGAAAGTGAGACCCCCGGTCGGGGCTGAGAGCTCCAAGTGAACATCAGAAGGGCATGCAGCTTGGCCTTGACCAAATGTCCCTGGCCTGTGAGACACAGGTCATTGTCCTTGCCTTGGTTCCAACCAGGCAGAGCCACAGGAAAGCAGAATAATCAGGTTATGGGGATGACTGACAGGAGGCGTCAGGCAGTGAGAAGTATGTGGTGGGTATGCATGGGGATGGAGGGTGGAAAATAGAGTTGAGGTGCTGAGTTTGAGTCCTGCCTCCTCCTTCTTAGCTCTGTGACCCTCAGCAGCTGACTTAACCTCTCTCAGGGTTTGACGTGAAGATTAAGAGTGCAAAGTAAGGGGGCCCTGCCACAGCCATCACATCCCACTGCCCCTGCTGTTCCAGAACTGTCCTCTGATTCCCATGCAATCCTTGGATAAGAGGGGGGAACAGCCAGTGCTTGAGCTCGATCAGCTGTGCTGCTGGAGGAGCCTGGCCATGCTCCCCAGGCTCAATGGGAGTGAAGCGCTTGCCTCTCCTGTGCAGGAGGCCAGTACTGGGCCTACACCCAGGGAGCCGAGATCACTGCACTGGATTCTTCGAAATCTTCCAGTCTGTGATCCTCCCCCAGCTCCCAGGCCAGTATGGCTTGGGTTTCAGCCCAGCTGTCTCAGCCCCAAGAGAGGATTTCCAATGGGACCCTGGTTTCTCCTTCTGCCAGCACCCACGCGGTCTGGCTGGCTGGGACGGCTGAGACCCGGCTTCAGGGCAAAGATGCCAGAGGCATCAGCAGACCTGGGGTTGAGTCCCAGCTGTGTCACTCACTTTGACCTTGGGCAAATCAGCCAAATGTTCTGAGTTTTCAGTTCCCCTTCTGCTGGTTGAAGATGGAGGAGAGTACATGAGACCATTCAAGGGGTAGTCTTGTGATAAAGTACCTGGCACAAGGCAGCAAGGCCCCAAAAGTGCTTAGCTCAGATGATCGGTCTCAGCAAAGCCAGAAGTAGCACGTGGCCCCAAAGAGCAGCTGGGAAGTTAGAAAAAGAGGACTGGCTGCTAAGTTCCATGCAGTTCCTCAAACATAGCAAGCACTCCTGTCTCAGGGCCTTTGCACATGCTGTTTCCTCTGCCTGGAATCTTCTTCCTCCAGATGTGCACATGATTTACTCTCTTTAAGAGACCTTCCCCTAGCCCCCTACTAAAAATAGCCCCTGTCTAACACAGGAACATACCATCTCCCTTCCCTGCCTTATTTTTCTCCATAGCACCTCTCACCATCTGATGTACTATTTATTTCGTGATTTGATTACTGTCTGTCTTCTGCCACAAAAATGTCAGTGACACGAAAGTGGGGATGTTTTGGTCTTGTTCAGAGCTGACTTCCCTAAAAGAATGCCTGGCACATAGTAGGCCCTCAAATACACAGAGATTGAATGAAGATGGCGCTATTGCAGCCGCAAGCCAACACTAAATAGGATTGGGGTTCTGGCCTTCCAATTCTTCCTGAGGAGCCTGGCCTTCCAGAGGACAGATAGACTAGCAGGTGAAAGGGGTGGGTTAACGTGGAACTAGACACCAGAGGGTCCCGCTCCCATATGAGGACACACAGTCCAATGAAAACATGAGCTTTGGAATCAAAGCTGAGTCTGACTCTTGACTGTCAGGCCTCAGTTATCTCGTCTGTACAATGGGATAGTTGCTCAGATGACCTCCCAGCTCCAACATACACAATCCTGTGGGTTTCATCCTCGCCGGGCTGCCCTACCCCTTCCTCTAGCGCCCACCTGCTTCACCTTCGACTCTCTCTTCCTCACCCCACCCCTGCCCCTCAGGAAACTAGCCGACTGCGCCCAGCTGCTGGAGGTGGATGACATGGTGCGGCTGGCGGTGCCTGACTCCAAATGTGTCTACACCTACATCCAGGAGCTGTACCGCAGCCTTGTGCAAAAGGGACTGGTGAAGACCAAGAAGAAATGAGGAGTGACTGACCCTGCGGGCAGAGCTGGGCAGGGCGCCCAGCTGACCAGCTGGGACTCAGGCAAGGGCAGATGGCACCAGTCTTAACTGCATTAAAAGTACTTTTGTAAAATCCAGTCTGGCCCCTTAGCGCTCCCTCCCTACCCTGCCCAGGAACATCTCTCACTCCAGGACAACAAACCGCAGCTGCCAAAGTTCCTCACCTGACATGATCTCAGCAACCGTGAAAGGCATTTGGGAAAGGACAAAGGCCTGGGTCTTACCACTAACCAGCTGGGTGACCTTGGGCCAGTGAGTTAACCTCTCTGAGCCTCAATTTACCATCTGAATGGGGATAAGGGGAGTTCAAACCTCGTGCAGGTGTTGTGAGGGTTAAATGAGCTAATGAAATGGACACCAAGCCTTGCCTGGTGCCTGTCACCTAAGTGGTCAATAAGGGGTGGCCAAAAATAAAAAATAAACCTTATATTTCAAGCCACTGATGGCAGTTTTCCCAATTCTCGTCCCTCTTTCCACACTTCTCCCATATTAGGGAATTCCAGGGCCAGGCCTGGAGTAGAAGATTCTCTAGAAATCTCACCCAAACTAGGCTAGTAGTTTGAGTTGACTCAAAGATACTCCACATTCTGTCTCTGAAAAGCCAGTGGTGTTCCAGTAGCTTAGAACCATTGCACCCAGAAAGTTCTTCCTTCAGGTTAAGTTAATCCCTCCAACTCTGGCTGAAGTTTTGGCTCACTAGCGATGAACCCCTGAGCTGATCATCATTTCCTGCTAATAAGCCTGTCCGGCTTCATCAGCCATTTGGAGCGTTTGTGCTGCTGAGAACAGCTCACGAAAATCACAAGAACAAAAGCCAGCCAGCTTGGCACTGCGGCAGGTGTGGGCTCTGCCCTGATGGGCACAGCGGACCTGGCAATCCACTGAGGCACTCTGTACTTCAGTTGCCTCATCTATAAAATGGGAATGTTACCCCTGTGGACGTGTTGACGGCCCCTCTGGCTGAGGATGGCCTAGCCCCTCCTGGCCAGCTTTCCTCACAACGTTTGGGGTTACACGATGCCGGGTGAGCCATCAGTTCACAGGAAGGAGGGTCACACCTTTTGCTAGATGGCAGCTAAATCCCCAGCTCACCTCCTCCTGATGAAACCACTGCAAGCCCTCCACAAACACTCAGCCAGACTCCGCAATTCATCTGTGACTTTAATGGCTAGACAAGCACATGGTTTCTGTGGCTCCCCCTGGACTGGAAGCCAGAGGGGACACTCCTCCCAGCCTGAAGCCTGGCCCTCAGGAACTAGCCACCTAATGGGATGGCAAGTGGTTAGAAACCATGTGGTAAGATTTCTGGCATGGAGACTGTATTCTTCACTTTGTGGAAGAGAAAAGGTTTAGCGCCTAAATCTATGCACGTCCATCCATAGTCCAGCTGATTTCGATTAGTCGATCAACAAAGCACTCACTTGTAAATATGATGCGCTCCATATGCACTGCCTCCCACCCCCACCCCAACTTCCCTCTGCCCCCTGACACCTGGGCCCTGGGGGGACTCTGGTTGGCTGCTGGGTCCGCTTCCCGCAAGCTGGCCTGGAAGGTGACCTGTGTCTCTCAGATGGAGCAACGAGTGAGCCCAGGATTCTCACACTGGAGAGCACCGGAGAGCTGGCCTGTAGCTCTGCAAACCTAAACTGCCCCGGCTCTGGGGCAGAGAAAGGGAGTGGGGGAAGCACACCTGTGGCCAGGTGAACCCCGGAGAAGGTCCACACCCCACACACACGTATCCGCGGCCCCTCCCCGACCCCCCACACAAACGAATGACTAACAACCCAAGAAGGGAAAAGTGGAAAAGATGAGAAGGGAATGGGCCACCAAGGGGCTCTGACCCCTAGTCCATGAGGAGTGTCTGTCCATCACACAGAGAGGAGCCGGCACGGGGAGGGGTCAGAAGCAGAGTTAGGAGGGTCGGGCCTCTCCAAACTGCAGGGTGAACTCTTCGGCCTCCCTGTGGAACAGCTCCGGGTCCTGCATCAGCAGGTCAGCGAGGCTCACCCGAAGGGGCTGCCCCAGGTCTGGTGTGTTCACCAGCACGTTGAGGGCCTCCAGGACTGGGGAGAGAGACCACATCAGAATATCAGGATGGAGAGAAAAAGTCCTGGGAAGGAGGTGATGCTGCCTGCTCCCAGATCCCCCTGAAATGCCACACTCTCTCCCTGGGGGACCCCCAAGGAGGTTCCATCTCTTGGGATGACTCTACGGCCAAATCAAACACCCCTCGCTTTCTCTGCTGATGATGCCCAAAGGCCTGACTGGTTGTATCAGTGCTTTTCAGACTGCGTCCCACAGCTCCAGAGAAGCTTCCCATCCTGGGGGTGGGGGAGATACACGGGGCTTCTAGGTCCCACCCCCTCTCCAGCAAGAACCACTGTTTTTCTCTGTTTGATATTAGGATTCCAAATAAACTTGTATTTGGGAAAAAGGGTTCTGAGGCTGAAGATTGGAAAACACTACTGCCTCATGGTGCTTATCTTTCACAGGTGCCCTTGGGAACCCGGCGAAGGCAGTGGCCCATGTCCCCAGCAAGGGCACATCCGCATATGCACGGCATGCACTTCTGAGTTAAGAGCACTTCACAGAATCCCTGAAGCTCATCCAAGGACCACTCCTCCTCTCCAGCCCAGGATCTTTACTTTCAGGGTTAAGAACTCCTGAGCTGGTCCACGGGCACACTGATTACACCCATAGGCTCTACAGCTCATTGTCTAATATGGTAGCCACTAGCCACATGTGGTCATCTAAATTTAAATTAATTAGGATTCACTACAGGGGCCAGCCCGGTGGCGTAATGGTTAAGTTTGCGCCCTCCACTTGGGCAACCTGGGGTTCGCTGGTTTGGATTCTGGGCACGGACCTACGCACTGCTTATCAAGCCATGCTGTGGCAGGCATCCCACATATAAAAAATAGAGGAAGATGGGCACAGATGTTAGCTCAGGGCAAATCTTCCTGAGCAAAAAGAGGAGGATGGGTTGCAAATGTTAGCTCAGGGCTGATCTTCATCAAAAAACGAAGAAAAGGAAGACACTGAATAAAAATAAAAATAATAAACTACAATTAAGAATTCAGTTCTTGGGGCCGGCCCTGTGGCCCAGTGGTTAAGTTCGCACACTCTGCTTCCGTGGCCCGGGGTTTCGCCAGTTCAGATCCTGGGCGAGGACATGGCGCCGCTTGTCGGGCCATGCTGAGGCAGCGTCCCACGTGTCACGGCTAGAGGGACCCACATCCAAAAATACACAACTGTGTACGGGGGCTGGGGTAGGGGCTTTGGGAGAAAAAGGGAAAAAAAAAGAATTCAGTTCTTCAGTCACATTGGCTACATTTCAAGTGTGTAATGGCCACATGTGGCTACTGACTATGGAATAGGGCAGTGAAGCTATTGAACATTTCCACCACTGCAGAAAGTTCTGCTGGACAGCCCTGCTCTAGGGTCAGCCAAGCCTGGCTTGGAATCCCAGCTCTGCCACTTGCCAGCTGCACGACCTCAGGCAAGTGCTTCACGTCTCATACGCCTTGGCATCCTCATCTGTTAAATGGGGCTAATGATAGCACCATCTCAGGAGGATATTGGGGGGATTAAATGAAGCTGATGTGTGATGCTCTTAGCACAGTGCTGAAAGTGCTTAATTAACTGATGTGTATGATCACTATTAGCCCCTCAACTGTCATATAGGGCACGGAGCCCTGGAGAGGAACAGAGACTTCACCAGGGTCCACACACAGAGCACTGGGCCACCTTATCCCAAGCCCTTCCCTCTACAGCCCAGCTACTTATCTCTCCCATGATTCATAGCAACGTTGCTCTGTCACACCTGCCCAGGTATCACAACAGAGCCAGAAGCAGGTGAGCCAGCCCAGGATCTCAGGATATATCCCTTCTATCTGATGGCAGCCTCAGCTGAGAGCCACAATTTTTATCTCCTCTCTTGGGGCTTTTCTAACTCAAAATCAGTCCTGTAACCCCAAGTATTGGTCCCTCCCTTTAAGCAAGACCCAGCCCCACCTTGGCAGGTCTTGGTGCAAGGCTTCCAGTTCTCATTGCTGATGATGGGCAGGCACACCTGTCCGTCACTGTCCACGTTGGGGTGGTAGATCTTGGTTGTGAATTTCACCGTGGGGGGCCTGAACGGATACTCCTCGGGGAAGTTGATGCGCAGCTTAAAGGCCTTGAGGTTGTATGGCGGTTTCTCCTGTGCAAGAGAAGGGGTCAAGCTCTGTTCCGAGATGTGGCAGCTCTGAAAAGATCGTTTTCCTCCCAGGGCCTTGGTCTAGTTTCCCCTCCTCCCCGCCCCCACTCCAGGATCCCAGGCATCCTCTGCTCCACTCCTAGGAAGAATCATGAACGGGAACACAGACGGTACCTGCAATCATTTGGCAACTGAGTCATGGACTAGTGGAAGAGTGGAGTCCAAAAGAACACTGGCCTGGGAGTCACAAAAGGTGGATCCTGGCTTTGCTATGTAACTACGAGCCAGCCGCCTCCCATCTCTAGGGCTCAGTTTCCTGACTTGAAAAATGGGTAAAGTTTGACTGGATGAGCTCTAAGGACCATCTCAGCTTTAAAGTCTTTCTGGGAATTATAGAAAAGGAAGACAGACATCCTCTCTTTGGAAGCCGTTAGCAAGTACAGCAGAACATCATTGCTCGTGGGGGAGGAAATGGAGAAAATGAGGCAATCATAAGAAGTCAGGGGCTTGGGAAGGTAAAATGGTGCAGCTACTGTGGAAAACAGTACGACAGTTCCTCAAAAGTAATTAAACAGAGGGGCTGGCCTGGTGGCATAGTGGTTGAGTTCGTGTGCTCTGCTTTGGTGGCCAAGGGTTCACAGGTTCGGATTCTGGGCGCAGACCTAGTACCACTCGTCAAGCCACACTGTGGTGGCATCCCACATATAAAATAGAGGAAGACTGGCACAGGTATTGGCTCAGGGCCAATCTTCCTCTCACACAGACACACACACAAATTAAACAGAGAATGACCACATGATCCAGCAATTCCACTTCTGGGTCTATTCTCAAAAGCACTGAAAGCAGGGACTCAAACAGGTATTTGTACGCCCATGTTCAAAGCTGCGTGATTCACAATAGCAGAAGGTTGAAATGACCCAAATGTCCATCAGGGGATGAATGGATAAACAAAATGTGGTACATCCAAACAGTGGGATATTATTCAACCTTAAAAAGGAAGGAAATTCTCATACATGCCACAACATGGATGAACTTGGAAGACATTCTGCTAAGTGAAATCAGCTACACAAAAAAGAACAAATATTGTATGATTCCACCTCTGTGAGGTACCTAGAATACTATCAAATTCATAGACATAAAATAGAAAATTAGCGGGGGGGCTGGCCCGGTGGTGCAGCGGTTCAGTTCCCACGTTCCGCTTTGGCGGCCGGGGTTTGCTGGTTCGGATCCCGGGTGCAGACATGGCACTGCTTGGCACGCCATGCTGTGGTAGGCGTCCCACATATAAAGTAGAGGAAGATGGGCACGGATGTTAGCTCAGGGCCAGTCTTTCCCAGGAAAAAGAGGAGGATTGGCAGCAGTTAGCTCAGGGCTAATCTTCCTCAAAAAGAAAAAAAAAAGAAAATTAGTCCCCAGGTGCAGAGGGGAGGAGGAATGCAGTTAGTGTTTAATGGGGACAGAGTTTCAGGATGGGGAAAGGAAGAAGTTCTGGAGACGGATGGTGGCGGTGATTGCACAACAACGTGAATGTACTTAGCACCACTGAACTGTAAACATCAAAAAGGTTAGGACGGTAAATACTGCCGTGTGTGTTTTACCGTAAATAATAAAAAAAACAACTTGGGGCTGGAGCCACTGAAGGCTGCCAGGAGCCAGCGGAAGACCCTCCGGACTTTCGGCAACCTCAAGACTTGCCTGGGCACCTACTCCGTGCCGCACTGAGCTAAGGGCTTGACACACATTAGCCCACGCAGCAGAGTGTAGGGGTCACATGGACTTTGGAGCCACCCTGCCTGAGTGTGAATCGTGGCTCTGCCACTCACTAGCTGTGTAACCTTAGGCAAGTAACTTAACCTCTCTGTGCTGCCATATGGGAATAGTAATAGACTTCTTCATTCGGCTTCTGTGAGGATTAAACGAGCTGCTTTCTGTTAAGGGCTTAGAATAGGGCCTGGCACGTGGCAAGCGCTACATACGCGTCAGCTATTATGGTGAGAATTACGAAAACTCACGACTGTGAGCATCTCCATTTTCAGTCGAGGAAACTCAAGTTCAGTGTATGTAAGGAACCTGGCCAGGGCCACAGTGGCAGTTCTGGGTGGGACCCCAGCGCTGTCGACTCTACAGCTCTCCACATGAGCACTATTCTACACCCGAGAAGGGAGGAGACCCAGAGCGGCGGTGACCCCAGCGCAGAGCACATGGGCCTTCAGGCTGGTTCCAAAGCTCCAAGC
Organism: Equus quagga; assembly: GCF_021613505.1. NCBI lineage: Eukaryota > Metazoa > Chordata > Mammalia > Perissodactyla > Equidae > Equus > Equus quagga. The sequence goes on along the minus strand of NC_060283.1, from coordinate 14,812,097 downwards.
CCTTCCAGAACCTTTGTTATGGAGAAGACAGGACAAAGACAGCCAGAATGACATACGTATTTAAGTACAGAGTCAAGGCTTTAAGAGAGCTCCCCTTCCTTAGCAGAAGGCAAACGGAAACCATAGCAGTTGTGGGTGTGTCTGAGATAAGAAGTGGGGCAGCTAGTGGTCAGATAAGAAAATGTCTCAGCCTTTATGTTCTCAGCAATAAGAGGAAGCTGGGACCTGGGAAGCAGAGACAAGGCCAAGGGTGAGGCCTCAGAGAAGGATGGGGAGTGTGTGTGTGTGTCCTGTCTGCAGGGGCTGCCGGCTGGGCTTCCAGGGTCTTAACGGAGGAAGGAGGTGGCAGTGCCTGGAGCCGAGAGCCAGGGAACCCGCCCCAGCTCTGCCTCAAGCTTGCTGTGCGGCTGTGAGCGCCTCTAGGACTCCGTCTCCTCATCTGTAAGATGAAGAAGTGGGACCAGACAGAGGGCTTCATACTGCACCGCAGGCTCAGCGGAGAAAATCCTACTTCCTTCTAAGTTCTGGGTTAAATAAAGCATTTTTACTTTTCTCCCAGGCCCACCACTTTATTCCGTGTGATCTTGGACAAGTCACTTAACCTCCTAGGCCTCCATTTCCTCAACTGTAAAAGGACGATGACCTCCCTCATGGGGTGGTTGAGAGGGTTCAATATGACCTCATAGGGGCCGGCCCAGCAGTGTAGTGGTTAAGTTCAGCACATTCCACTTCAGTGGCCCAGGGTTCACCGGTTCGGATCCTGGGCACAGACCTATGCACCTCTCATCGAGCCATGCTGTGGTGGTGTCCCACACAGAAGAGCTAGAATAACCTACAACTAGGATATACAACTACGTACTGGGGCTTTGGAGAGAAAAAAAAAAAAAAGAGGAAGATTGGCAGCAGATGTTAGCTCATGGCCAAACTTCCTCACCAAAAAGCATACCTTAAAAAAAAAGAAAATATCTTCAGTCACTAATAATTAGATGAAAAAAATAAAGATTTTGCACTCTGATAGGTCCTTTGGACTACTGCCTTCAAAGGGAGATTTTATCGAGATGATATCTAACAGCAGGGAAAAATCAGAATACCAGAGAGGAGTTATCTGTGTTGGCATATGGAGCAATAATTTTCTGAAACATGATCTTTAAAAGAAAACAAGATATATTTTAGGTCTGAGGGAGCAAGTCCTACCAACTGTGGGAAACAGGAAGTTGATCCCTACCCCTTGACAAAGGTCCAAGAGATCTTTTTCCTTGCTTTTTTTTTGATGCTGTTCGTCTGCTGAAGCTTCTGTGGGGGGCTTGGTTGAGGAAGGGGCTGCTGACTAAGTCCCAAAGTCTTTTAGCCCCTTTATCAGCCTGCCTCGACCTCAGAAGAAATCGATCCAGAGAGAGACTCCCTCTACCAATAATAAACTCCAGTAAAAAAAAGATTCTCAGGGCCAGCCTGGTGACGCAGCTGTTAAGTGTGGACGTTCTGGTTCGGCGGCCCGGAGTTCGCCAGTTCAGATACCAGGTGTGGACACAGCACTGCTTGGCAATTCATGCTGTGGTAGGCGTCCCACATATAAAGTAGAGGAAGGTGGACACAGATGTTAGCTCAGAGCCAGCCTTCCTCAGCAAAAAGAGGAAGATTGGCAGCAGATGTTAGCTCAGGGCTAATCTTCCTCAAAAAAAAAAAAAAGATTCTAATACAGGGAAAATTCTTGCCCAGTCCTAACTAACCCTCCCTGCCCAGGCCCCTGGCCTAAGTCACCCTAACCCAAGGCCATGATCCCCATGGACACTCACAGGCAGGAGGAGGGCATGCCACACCAGGACGTCGGCATCATCGCTGAACAGGTCCCGCAGGTACCTGGGAAGCTGCTTCTGAAGATCCTCCAGCTCCTGCAGGGGGCACAGCGAGCAGACAGTGGGCCCAGCTTCCCCTATTCAGCCCCCTCCCCTATCCCAGAAGCAAGCTGTCCCAAGTCTCAAACAGGGCATCCTAGGGACAGAAGCCCCCAAAGTCCGAGCCCCGATTTACTAAGTGTTTAGGATATGTTGGCACGGTGCTGAGCACTTTAAGTGAATTATCTGATCTTAGCCTTATCACAGCTCTGCAGGAACTAGGTGGAGGGAAGACGAAGGTCTCTGCTTCCAGATTTTACAACTTGGGAGTAAAGACTCTTGGGAGCCTTTCTCCTGAAACTGAGGTACTTAAGCTCCATCCTCTCATCCTCCTAGGAGTCATGAGGTCCTAACTCCCTCCTTTCCTTCCATAGCATCCACTGAGTGTCCAGCATGACGACATGCCCTTACAGTGCTCAAAGCAGAGTGGGCAGCAAAGACATCACCCTGTCCCTGTCGGTCTCCTCCAGACTGGGGCTGGGGAAAGGAAACGACTCAGGCGGACCACAGCAGGGGAGAAGTCCACACACCGAGCAGGGAAACAAGCGGACAAGGTGGCCCAGTCATCTGGACATCACTGAATTCTCCCTACAACCCTTTCCTGAACATCCACTATGGACACGCAACTAAGACAGGGCCCAGCCCCCGAGAACTTCATTGGAGTCATGGAAGAAACATCAACGTGATTATGTGGACGATGCGTGGCTACATAACAGGAAAGGAGGGGGCAGGGGAGCAGGAAGGCTTCGCAGAGGGTGACACTGTGAGCTGGGCCATGCCGCATAAATAGGAGCCCACGCTGCAGAGGAGCAGAGAGGTACCAAGGCAGAGGCCCAGTGAGAGCAAATGTGCACAGTGTGTCCCACGCAAGGTTAACAGTTATTACAAGAAAAGGGTTCCATGGTCAAGTACGTTGGGCAACACTAGGCTAAACAGATTTCTTTACTGCAGGACCTCCCAAAGCTTTACTATCATGTATCTCCAGGATGTGAGCCCACAGCATGCAAATTCTTCTTCTTCTCAAATATATTTGACCAAGGAACTCCTCTCTGCCTTTTGGGGTCCATCCTGTGGGACAACAGACCTCTTTTTTGGGGAAAAAACAACAGATAAACAGACATTCCAGGGCAGGGCATATTCCTCTGGAACACACACAGGTGTAAACCAGTGGTTCTCACCCAGGGGTTATTTTACCCCCTGCCCCATCTGGCAACGTCTAGAACCATCTTTGGTTGTCACAAGTTGGGGGAGTGCTATTAGCCTCTAGGGGGTAGAGGCCAGGGATGCTGACAAACATCCCACAAAAACTTATCTGGCCCAAAACGTCAATAGTGACAAGGTTGAGAAATCCTAGTGTAAACAAAGGCAGAGAGAGAGCTCTCCAAATGCAGTCCACAGCTGGGGAGGGGCCTTTAACACTGTGCCCCATCTGACCTTTCTCTGCCCCCCAACATAGAAACACACCCCATCCCGCTTCCTACCTCCCAGGCAATACTCCATCTCTGTTCTTACCAACGAACTGCTTCTTGCACCTTCTGCCCAGTGTCTCTCACCTCTCATTTACCTTTTACCCCAAACTAGAAGCATCTGCTACTATAAGTCATAGTTCTAGTGTCATCCATGACTCTTTGGCAAGAACAAAGGCCCAGGTTGAACAGAGAGGCTCCAGAATGGACATTTCCCGACTTCACTATAACTAGGATCACCTGGACTTCATCTGTTACAGATGAGTTCTGCCAAAACTTTCCGCAAGCCTGAGGATGTTGAAACCCGAGCTAGGACACACAGCTCTTTCAGAGAGGCCGGTTAGGAAATCCCCTGACTCAGAGGAACAGAAAATGAAAGCACAAAGGCCACTGAAGGAACCTGCGGGTTGGAGCCCCACCCACCTGGGCTCAAATCCCAGCCCCGTCACTACTGACTGGGTGACGCTGGACAACCAAGTTATTCTCTCTGAGCCTCAACTTCTTCATCTGTAAAATGGGGGTATATGACTTATCTCACAGGGTTGCTGGGAGAATTATATGAAATAACTAATGTAAACGCTTAATGGTGCCAGTGGAGTAACTGGCTCCTGGCTCCTTCCCACTGGGCTGGAAACACTCTCTGCCCCCTTTTGCTGCCAACCTCCAGATTTCAGTTCTTCTGGGCTGAGCCTGCTCTGGGGGCCCCAATCTGAGATGATCTTCTTCTCAGAGGCTTAGGCTAGCAGGCCCTCCTTCATCCCCCTCAAGCTTGCCCCTCACTCTGCACCTTGGAGGGGCACTTCTGAGAGACTCAAAGCCTGGAGGGTGTCAGACCCACTTCACTAGGATTGCTCGTCCTTCCCCCTCTATCTCCATCTCCTGGCTGCACCCCAGTCCTCCAAACTCCCTGGGTTTTCCCACCTCCTGGGGGAAATCGCCCCCCTCCCCATCCTTCCAGATCTCATTTCAAATTGTGTCCCTGATTGGAATGAATGCCCAACCACGGCAGGATTGTTGTTCCTCTCTGCCTCCCTACCTCCTAGAATGGCAGCCAGCACACAGTAGGCATTCAACAACATTTGCAGAAAGAATGAATGCATGCCACCTACTGCAGGACACCTCCAGGTCCACCTTGGCATCTTTTCCTCCCGAGAATACCCAAAGAACCTTGCTCTTGACTCCTGCTCAGCATCCCATACTTCTCGGGCCTCCGATGTAGGTACCAAATTATGGGGCGGGCAGTGGGCTGTTCCAAGGCAAGAACCTTGTCTTGGTTATCTTTGTTCATAACCCACCCACCACCACCCCCAGCAGAGCCCCTGGCTCCAGGAAGACGCCAAGGAACCCTTCCAGCATCTGAGACGCAGGCAATTGTTACCACAAGTTTCTGGCAGGAGAAATGAAACTGAAACCAGTTTGGGGGGAGCTGGCTCATCCCCATCCCCGCACAGCTCAGGGTGCCAGCGACACCCCCGCCTGATGTGCCCCCCCCTCCCAAAACTCCAGCTCTGGCCTCTCTCGCAGACCCATGCCGCCTCTGGGAAGGGGGCGTGGATGACAGGGTTTCAGCCAGCCCTGGTACCCAGACGAAAGCGCTCGGAGAGCGGAGAGCGGAAAGCCGGGGGAGGGATGGAGGGAGGAGGGAATGGGAGGGTGAGGGGAGCCAAGAGAAAGGGGTCCTCCTACAATGCAGTTACCTTCGCCACCCGCTTGCTCGCCGTCATCGCTCCGCGGACTCCAGCCACACAGTGCACTGGCCGCGGACTTGGGGCGCCCCGCCCCAGGGACCCCGCCTCCGGGAGCCCCGCCCACTCCCCGCGCCACCAGCGCGGGCCCGGGGGCCGTGCAGACCTGCTCCCCACCCGCCCGGCTGGGACTAGGGGCGGCCGAGGGGAGAATGAGCCTGGGCCCCGGCGCGGTGGGCTCGTATCCCCGGAACTCGCGCTCTTTGTCGGGAGCGGGGTGGCCCGTGAGCGCGCGGCTGTGCCGGATCCCTGCGGCCCGCTGGGGGGCGCCGTGCGCCAGGCAGCGAGCGCTCGGGGGGCCGGAGTCCGCGCATCCGGGTTCCCGTTCCAGCTCCGCCGCCGGAGGCCGCGCCGGGGGCTCCTCCATCTCCATGAGCCACCTCCGCGCCGCCCCAAATATACACTCGCCCTAAATAAATACAGGAAGCTTGCAGTGCAAGCGCAGCTCCGCGACAGGTCGCTCAGCGGCCTCCACCATCAGACCGCCCTAAGCCCCCTCCTCGAATTCCTGGAGCCCCCCAGACAAGTCACTTCCCCTCTCTGGGCCCAGTGCCCCACGTCTAAAAATGGATGGGGACCGGCGTAAACTATCCCCCCTCCGAAGACCCCTCCCTTGGCCTCTTGGGATCCTTTGTGCTGTCAAGCGTTTGGTGGTGGTGGGACTAAAGGATCTTTCTCCCAGATGGCTGCTTGGTGCAGGGCACCGCAAGGGGAGCTCTGTTGGACCCAGTCTCTCTTGCTTTGGGGGTTTGGTCGACCATTCGGTTCTTCATTAGCTTTAGCCTTTAATAAGTGCCTACTAAACGCCCATTTAGGAAACATTGTGCCAGGGGAGCCCCAAGACAAGCCCCAAGGCTTCAGGAGCCTCCCTTATTTTACCACCGGTCCATTACAAACTGCAGGCCTACTGTGTGCACCCCACCCCCCACCCCCCACATAACCAGGAATCTCCACCCCTCCGTGCAAGGGCAGAGACCCCTTCCCCCAGCCCAAAGCTGAGGCCACCGCGGAATAGCAGCTCCCGAACACGGAGCAGCATCTGAGGAAGAATCTCCGAGTACTAATGTGGCTCCTCGGCAGGACCGAAGCCATCTTCTTCACCCCACACCCCTCAGCCCAAATAAGGAAAGAAATCAGCGTATTTTGAGTTCTGAACTCACTCCTCCATGTAGTTTTTGTCTGAGTGTCTTGGAACCGAATTACTTCTTTGCTCAGATGTGGGATGTATTTGCAGAATGATTCATTCTAATCCAATCTCATCAACTTTACCTGGGCATCTTTTACAGGCCAGAAATGAACAGGACACCGTCCACAGTCCCTTCACATAGGTAGAGATGAGGCAACCGAGGCATCTGATTCATCTCAGTTAGCTAGCATCTACTACTGACTGCCAGGCACTGAATTTAGGGAACACTACCATGAGAAAGTGGTGGCTTGGGGCCAGCCCCGTGGCACAGTAGTTAAGTGCATACGTTCTGCTCTGGCGTGCACATGTTCCGCTCTGGCGGCCCAGGGTTCGTGGGTTCGGTTCCCAGGTGCAGACAGGGCACTGCTTGGCAAGTTATGCTGTGGTAGGCATCCCATATACAAAGTAGAGGAAGATGGGCACGGATGTGAACTCAGGGCCAGTCTTCCTTAGAAAAAAGAAGAGGATTGGTAGAGTTATCTCAGAGCTAATCTTCCTCAAAAAAAAAAAAAGTGGTGTCCTAGCCCTTCATGAGTGGTGTGCCGGCCCTTGATGAGCTCTTGGACTGGTGGGACAAGGGGAAAGAATGCAGCCCCTGCATTTTTAATGCAAAGTGGTAAGGATATGGGGAATCATCTGGTGCTGTGGGAGCCTAAGAAGGGTCACTTGGTCCCACATCAGAGGGGCAGAATTTTCCTGGAAGAGATAAAAATCCAAGTGAGTTGCCAAGCAAGGTAAGTTAGCTAGAGTAAGAACGTGGGGGGAGGGTGTTCCAAGAAGGAGCAACATGAGTAAAGATGAGGTGGCAGTGTATACAGAAACCGAAAGTGGTTCCAGAACGTGGAACAATGTCTGTCCACTGCTCTGTGCTTCTCCTTCCTTTCTCTTACAGAAACCCTGGATCCTCGAAGTGAATTCAGAGTCATAGATTTAGGCCAGCCTCGCCATCCTTTGTTGGATCCTAAACCCCTACACAGCTGGGAGGGGCACGTGACTCCATGTCCTTACACAATGCAGACCTTTGGGTGTCAGAAGGAGCCCCAGGGAAACCTGGATTCTGGTTCCACATCTGCCCCCCAAGGCAGCACGGCCTTGAGCAGACCATGGAAACTTCCACCTGCTTCCCAGGACCACTGAGGCTAAGCTCACAGAAGTGGAGGAACTTTGAAAACTGTAAGTCCAAGATATAAATAATCAGGATTGAGTCCTAGCTCCACTCTTATTGGCTGAATAACCTTGGGCAAATTACTTAACCTATCTGTGCCTCCATTTCCTCATCTGTAAAATGGGATTAATGATAGTGAATGTGAGCAGTGATGAGTTGATATTTGGACAATATGTGATAGTTATAATAATAATAATAATAAATATTAAAATGATGTCGAGTGCCTGCCCAGGAGCGAATTTGCTGGGTTGGAGGAGGAGATGCCTGAGCTTGCTCCCCTTAGAGCAGTGGCAAAACTATCTTCCCTGACAGAACCCTTTTTACTTCTCTCTGATCTAGTCTTGGCGTTTATTCATCTATTCCAAAAATTTACTGAGCGCTTGGTTATGCAAGGCCCTGTGTTGAGCGCTCCGCGGGACACGGGGAGGGGTGAGGACAACTCTGTGTCTTTACCATTGAGCAGAAGAGACATTCATCTGTATGGATAAAAACAGGTTGGAGGAGAAAGGCCTCTAAGTCACTTATATGTGGAATCTAAAAAAAAAAGAAACACCCAGAAAACAAAAAAAACAAACTCATGGATATAGAGAACACATTGGTGGGTGCCCAGAAGTGGGGGATGAGGAGTAGGCGAAATGGGTGAAGGGGTCAAAAGGTACAAACTTTCAGTTATAAAATAAATAAGTCCTGGGGATGTAATGTACCATGTGGTGACTATAGTTAATAATACTGTATTAGATATTTGAGAGTTGCTAAGAGAGTAGATCTTTTTTTTTAGATTGGTACCTGAGCTAACAACTGTTGCCAATCTTTTTTTTTTCTGCTTTTTCTCCCAAAGTCCCCCAGTACATAGTTGTATATTTTAGTTGTGGGTCCTTCTAGTTGTGGCATGTGGGATGCCGCCTCAACGTGACCTGATGAGCAGTGCCATGTCTGCACCCAGGATTCAGACCAATGAAACCCCAGGCTGCCAAAGCAGAGCATGCAAACTTAACCACTCAGCCACAGGACTGACCCCTGAGAGTAGATCTTAAAAGTTCTCATTACAGGAAAAAAAATTGTAACTATGTATAATGATAGTTATTATCTAGACTTATGGTGGTGAGCATTTTGCAATATACACAAATATTGAATCATTGTGTTGTACACCTGAAACTAATATAATGGTATATGTCAATTATATCTCAATAAAAAAAATTTTCTTTAATTGGAACCTGAGCTAATATCTGTTGCCAACCCTTTTTGGTTTTTTCTTCCCTTCTTCTCCCCAAAGCTTCCCCAGTACATAGTTGCATGTTCTAGTTGTAGGTCCTTCTGGTTGTGCTATGTGAGACGCCCCCTCAGCATGGCTTGATGAGCAGTGCCATGTCCACACCCAGGATCCAAACCAGGTGAAACTCTGGGCCACCAAAGCACAGCACATGAACTTAACCACTCGGCCACGGGGCTGGCCCAAAAAAACATTTTTTTAAAGTTAAAAGAAGAGATACAAAAAAAAAAAACCTCTAGGCTTGACTTACAGTCTATTTTATTTATTTATTTATTTTGGTGAGGAAGATTGGCCCTGAGCTAACATCTGTGCCAATCTTCCTCCACTTTGTATGTGGGATGCCACCACAGCATGGCTTGACCAGCGGTGTGTAGGTCTGCACCAAAGATCCAAACTGGTGAACCCCAGGCCACTGAAGCGGAGTGCATGAACCCAACCACTATGCCACGGGGCTGGGCCCTCCAGTCTGTTTATTGAGAGAATAAAATGAGATTGCGTACATGAGGGGCACATTGTAGGTAATAAAGCACTTGACCCGTTTATGGTGGAGAGTTCTGGGCAAGAGGCTCAAGGTGTTCAGAATGCTCAAGAACCTTTGGAGGAGGGGCCGGCCCCATGGCCTAATGGTTGAGTTTGCGTGCTCTGCTTCAGTGGCTCAGGGTTTTGCCGGTTCCAATCCTGGGCGCGGACATGGCACTGCTTGTCAAGCCATGCTTAGGCGGCATCCCACATGCCACAACTAGAAGGACCCACAACTAAAAATGCACAACTATGTACCGGGGGCTTTGGGGAGAAAAAGGAAAAACAAAATCTTTAAAAACAAACAAAAAAAAGAACCTTTGGAGCATCTTTGAGGGGAGGGTTGTGTTAGGAAGGAGCTGTTGTTTTCCTCCAAGCCCTCTCCCTGGGCTTATCCCTGTCTGGGGCAGGGAGGGTTGCTCTCAGAATTACTCTAGCCCTCCCTGTTGCCCTGCAGCCCAGAGAAGTTCTCAGGCACCAAAAGCAGAAGAGAATTTCCTGCTTCTTCGGACTGAGGAGGGGACTCCCTCTTCCTGTCCACCTTACACATCTCCTTTTCCTGGGTAAGTCTCCCACACACACACACACAGACACACAGACACACACACACACACGCACGCGCGCCACATACAAACCTCTCCTCACCGATTGCACCCCAATGGAGGTGAGCCCTCCCCTTGTGGGTGAGGTGGAGGGCACGGAGCAGAGGTCACCAGGAGAGGAGCGGGACGGATTCCTGCCGAAAGAGCAAGGAGGTGGCCTGGTGAGTGGAGAAACCTGTGTCCTCAGCCTGGCTCAGCCACTGGCTTACTTGCCCCTTGGGGGACTTTGGACGACAGATAACAGTGATGACAAGGACAACAATAATTACTAACGTGCAGTGAACTGTGACAGGCTGTGTTAGCCCGTTGGGGCTGCCATAAAAAAACCCACAGGCTGAGTGGTTTAAACAACAGAAATTTATTTCCTCGTAGTTCTGCAGACTAGAAGCCCAAGATCAAGATTCCAGCCTATTTGGTGTCTGGTGAGTGCTCTCTTCCTGGTGTGCAGATGGCCACCTTCTCGCTGTGTCCTCGTATAGCTTTTCCTTGGTGTGTGTGCAAGAGAAAGAGTCAGCATTAGCTCTCTGATGTCTCTTCTTATAAGGACACTAATCCTATTGCATCAGGGCCCCGCCCTTCTGATCTCAGTTAATGTTTTTTTTTTTTAAGGAAGATCCACCCTGAGCAAACATCTGCCACCCATCCTCCTCTTTTTGCTGAGGAAGACTGGCCCTGAGCTAACATCCGTGCCCATCTTCCTCTACTTTATATGTGGGACACCTGCCACAGCATGGCTTGCCAAGCAGTGCCATGTCCACACCCATGATCCAAACCAGCGAACCCCAGGCCGCCAAAGTGGAACGTGCGACCTTAACTGCTGTGCCACTGGCCAGCCCCTGATCTCAGTTAATCTTAGTTACTTCCTTAGAGATTCCATCTCCAAACCATCCACACTAGGGAGTTAGGGCTTCAACCTAGGAATCTAGGGGAGGGACGTGACTGTTTTGCCCTTGTGCTAAGTGTTTGACATGCAGTATCATAATTGATCTGTTTCATGGTTCTTGCTTAATTTTCACTCTAACTTGATAAAATAAGTTCTTTTATTGTCTCCATTTTATAGGTAAGGAAACTGAGGCTAGGTCACTGGCCCAAGGTTGCACATCTGTCCAGTCTCTAAGCTGGAGCTTGAACCCAGACTGCTGACTTCCTGCTTCTTAACCACCATGTCTACCTGGGCCTCAATTCTACATGTTAAAGATGACGATGAGGGGCTGGCCCCATGGCCGAGTGGTTAAGTTCGCGCACTCCACTTCAGTGGCCCAGGGTTTCACTGGTTCAGATACTGGGCATGGACATGGCACCGCTCATCAGGCCAGGCTGATGCGGTGTCCCACATGCCACAACCAGAAGGACCCACAACTAAAAATACACAACTATGTACTGGGAGGGTTTGGGGAGAAAAAACAGGAAAAAAGAAAAAAGATTGAGAACAGTTGTTACTTCAGGTGCCAATCTTTAAAAAAAAAAGGGCCAGCCCCGTGGCAATCGGTTAAGTTCGCACGTTCCACTATGATGGCCCGGGGTTTGCCGGTTCGGGTCCCAGGTACGGACATGGCACCACTTGGCAAGCCACGCTGTGGTAGGCATCCCACATATAAAGCAGAGGAAAATGGGCACAGATGTTAGCTCAGGGCCAGTCTTCCTCAGCAAAAAGAGGAGGATGGGTGGCAGATGTTAGCTCAGGGCTAATCTTCCTCAAAAAAAAAAAAGATGATGATGAGAATTTCTGTCCTGTGTGCTTCATGAGGTTATATCCAGAGGACTTTGACTCTGCAGAGGAATGTGCACATCTAAATTGTTATTCTTAACAGGGCACAGCCTCTAGAATGTGGCTGTCCCAGGACATTCAAATTAGCCCCAGGTCCTCTTAATCCCAGAGCTGGAAGGGAGCTTTGGGATTGTCTAGTGCTGTCTAACCACCCCAATCTCTGTCACATCCCGCCATGTGGAGGAGAAAACAGGGGCCAAGACAGAGGAAATGGCTTGCCCAGGTCACGGATCAGAACTCAGATATCTCTATCTGGTCTGGTGAGTGCTTCGCAGCCTTCATCCGGTTGCCTCAGCCCCCACCTCATCTATGAATTTTTCTGAATTGGGCCTTTTGGTGGGAGCAAAGGGGTCACACTTCACTGTTGTTTTGCCCTCAGGGACAGCTGGTATTTAGGAAAAGTCCCCTGGTGCACAACCAGGATATGGTGAGTTCCATGGTCATAGCTGCATGACTCTTGGTCAATCAACAGCCTCTCTACCTTGGTTTTCCCATCCATTTTCTTAGGATTATCACATAGAAGTGGCAAACTGTTGGCTCAGAAACAAGATCAATCTTGCAGGTGTGCTTTATATGGCTTTACGTGTTTTTGAAATTGAAAGATATATTAGCACCAAAGTAGGAAACTTATTTGTAACTTATTCCAAGCAAAGGGTTAATTTCCCTAATATATAAAGAGCACCTACAAATGAATAAAAATATCAACAACTCTAGTAGAAAACGAATAAAAGATGTGAAAAGATATTCAGTGAAAAGCAGTAGAAATTGTTCTCAACATGTGAAAAGACCAGCAACTACACTCATAATAGGAGAAATACATATGAAAACAGTACCAACGTACCATTTCTCATCTATCAAATTGACAAAAAATTAAAAAGCTGGAGAATACACATCTTTAAGAGAGTCTGAAAAAATAGGCATTCTCAGATATTGCTGGTTGAAATGTAAATTTGTACAATCTTTATCTTGAGCAAATTGTCAGTAACTATCAAAATCATAAATATGCATTTCTTTGTTCCGTGGGTTCTGCTTCTAGGATTTTAGCTTGTAGATATATTTATCAATGTGTGAAATAATATAAATACAGGCTTATTTATTACAGCAAAACTTTGGAAACCATCTCTATGTTTATCAAGAGGGATTTGGTTAAATAAATTATGTTACATCATACAAAGGAATATTTTGCTGCTGTACTCAAGAATGAGGAGGCTGTTTATGTATTGATAGAGAAGGCTCTTAAAGATTAACTTTAAGAGAGAAAAGCAAAATTCAGGACAGTGTGAAAAGTATGCTGTAATCTGTGCAAGTAAGGGAAAAATAGTATTTGCCTCTGTCTGCCTGTGATGTCGCTGGAAGGATATAAGAGATGGTGATGGTCTCTGGGGAGGGTAACTAGGTGACTGGGTATGAGAGGGGAGGAAAATTTTTCACTGTAAACCCCATTTCCTTTTAAGTCTTTGAAAGTGTGAATGAACTACCTCTTCAAAAACGAATAACATTTAAATTTTAAAATATTCTCTCTTTAAAACAGAAAGGTTTTACATTAAAATTTTTATTCCTGGCTTCTCTTGGAAAACAAAGCTCTTGGTGATCCTAGGTGGCCGTTCCTTCATGGCCATGGCTCGGTGGAGCCGAGCAGGGGCTGCCCCTTTAGATCAGGAATGCGCTCTCCTGCGTATTGAAGTCCTCACCACTCCCTGTTTCTCCTGGCCTGACCAGTTTCACCTGCTTTTTTTAGCTGCTTGGCCCTGTCCAGAAGGCCTGCTCTGGAGTCTCTTTGTTCTTGCTAACTTTCTCTCTCTCAGACTCTCCTTTCCTTTCCTTCCCAGGGTCAGCATTTTTCATGCCCCATGGCTTCGGCCTTTGCAGATGTAAACGTGTAGGTCTCCGAGGTGTGACAGTGTGTGGTCCCTGCTCAGGACAGTCCCAGGGCCTTCACAGGGGAGAACTATCGTCTTCCACCCCTGGAGGAGGCAGGACCTTCCTTTTTGACATCTCTGTCATTGATGGGGGGTCTCAGGGACCATCTGAAAAAGAGTTGGGAAAAAAATACTTTTCAGGCCCTACGGAGAGTCTGACACCTTACCGGTGCGGTTAATGACTACAGTGTACACGTTTATGTCTACATGTTGAAAGATTCACCTGGAAGGATACTTAAGAACCCGATAGAGTAGTTATCAGTTTGGGAGGAAAAAAATTTTGTCTCCATACAGAATACCCTTTTCAGACTGTCTGCCTTTCCTCGTCTTTGAGTATTTTACAACTTTGTAAATTGTAGTAACTGAGAACGTGCAAATTATTCTTATAGACATGCAAATTCTTTCTGTTCAGTAGAGGGGTTTCATTGACTTCCTTTCCTCCACCCCGTGGAAAAAACAGTTTTGCCTCTATTTACATATTCATTTCAATACTCTTGATCTGTAAATGTGTCTGTTTTCAGATTCTCTTTGATTCTAACATCTGCCTGGTTTTGTCATTGATTAGTGAATGGAATGAAATCTTTCATGTGTCCATTTTACATCTGTATGAGAGTCATGATTTTCCCTTCTTCTGGAATTATCTTTAAACAGTTATAGACTAACTGAGAAGGATGCTGGTTGATGATGGTTTATTAGTTTGGCAACAGAAAGTGGATGCCTTGGGATGGGGTGGGGAGCATGCTTACTTTCCACTGTTTGTATTTTTAAAATTTCCTACGATGTGAATAACTATCCATTCAAAACTATAAACAAATACGATGTGTTTTTTAAAGAAAATTAATTGAAAAGAGGGAAGCAAAAATAGGAAATAATACCTAATGATTAAGAACATGGGATTCAGGTGGGGCCGGCCCAGTGGCGCAGCGGTTAAGTTCGCACGTTCCACTTCTCTGTGGCCTGGAGTTCGAGGGTTGGATCCCGGGTGCTGACATGGCACCCTTGGCACGCCATGCTGTGGTAGGCGCCCCACATAAAAAATAGAGGAAGATGGGCACGGATGTTAGCTCAGGGCCAGGCTTCCTCAGCAAAAAGAGGAGGACTGGCAGTAGTTAGCTCAGGGCTAATCCTCCTCAAAAAAAAAGAAAAAGGAAAGAATATGGGATTCAGGGTCCATCAGACCTGGATTTATTTATTTATGTATTTATTTATTTTTGAGGAAGATTAGCCCTGAGCTAACATCTGCTGCCAATCCTCCTCTTTTTGCTGAGAAAGGCTGGCCCTGAGCTAACATCCATGTCCATCTTCCTCTACTTTATATGTGGGACGCCTACCAGAGCATGGCATGCCAAGTGGTGCCATGTCCACACCCGGGATCCGAATCAATGAACCCCAGACCACTGAATTGGACCGTGTGAACTTAACCACTGCACCACCAGGCCAGCCCCCGACGTGGAGTTAAAATTGTGACATTTTCTAAATGAGTTTGAGCAAATTACTTAACCTCTCTGAGCTTTAGTTTATCTATAACACGGAAATAATAAGACCTTATTCCCAATGTCCTAGTGAAGATTAAGTGAGATTTGAATATGAAAATTTTTAGCTCAGGGCCTGACATACAGGAAGCCCTCGTAATGATGTGGGGTCAGTGAGCCGAGGAGTCAAAAGAAAGATTTCTTACACTCTTAAGATCTGGCAGTAGTGCTCTTTTATTTAGAGAATAGTATGCAATAGCATGGGGACAGGACCCATGGGCAGGCAGAGCTGCTGCTGGCATGTTGCTGCTGCCGCTTCTGCTGTAAAGTTGGGTGGAGAGTAAGGCTAAATTTAAGGCATAGGTATGTGAGTTATCTCTTTAAAAGACAAAGAATATGTAAAATAGTTAAAATGGTATCAGTGCCCATAGGGTCCGGCCATTTGGCAGTCCCACAACTTTTAGATAAGAATCAAACTGGATTGAGTTAATGGCAGGAGTCACCGCTTGAATATTATCCTCAGCTAAAGAAAAAGGAGGATTTGAGGAGGGGTGGGGGTCAATTACATGAGGTTGCCAGACAGCAAACAACTTAAGTTCTTGCCTCTGGCATTGATTAAGAGTTTCTAGAGATAAGGCCATCCCCCTTCTTCCTGGCACAGAGAGGGAGGCATCTTCACAGATAGAGGTTTCCCTTAGAAATGTAAATGCTTCCCAGCAAAGGGACAAGCAAATTCCACTCCTCGGAGCCTGCTTCTCATCTGTAGTTTTAAAATTAACCAGCCTAAAAATCCTCATCAGTAAGGAACCTGGATCCCAATAACACAAGAGCCATCATCATCATCAAATCCAACGTCTCCCAAGTACAAGATGAACCCAGTGAATGGGTGTCAAGCATTTTAGGTGGTACTAACTGATGTGGATCAAGGCTGCCCCAGGGAGAGAGCCCAAGGTGTCCTGGCCTACATGCCAATCTATATGATCCAATACATATCTAAAGTTATACGACCACACAATAACCAGACCCCATCTGCACCGATACCATTTAATGACTTTTTACATCATCTTTCCTTTGTCTAGTAAAAATAAGTCACATACCCATGCCTTATAAATTTAGCCCTAACCCTCAACACCTTGCAGCTCTTTACTGCCCGTGGGTCCTGTCCCCATGCTATTCTCTGAATAAGGGAGCACTACTGCCAGAACTTGAGAGTCCAAGAAATCTTTCTTTCGACTCCTTGACTCACCGAGCCCACATCACTAAATAGCAATAAATCACAGATGGAGAAAACTTTTCCTTTTTCCATTTCTTCTGATCCTTCTTGATTTCTCAAGGACAAAGTATCAGCTGCTGCAGGCTCGGCGAGCCAAGGAGTCACAAGAAAGATTTCTTGGACTCTCAAGTTCTGGTAGTAGTGCTCTTTTATTCAGAGAATAGCATGGGGACAGGACTCATGGGCAGTGAAGGGCTGCAATATGTTGAAGGTTAGGACGAAAATTTATAAGGCATGGGTACGTGACATTTTTACTGGACAAAGGAAAGATGATGTAAAAAGTCATTAAAGTGGTACAGTGCAGGTGGGGTCTGGTTATCATGTGGTCATATAACTTTATGAATCAGCTCATATAGATCAGCATGTAAGCCAGGATGCCTTGGGCTTCTCTCCCTGGGGCAGACTTGATCCACATCAGACATCATCATCATCAAATCCAGTGTCTCTGGAGTACAGGATGAACCCACTGAATGGGTATCAAGCATTTTAGGTGGTACCAAATAGCAATAAATCAAAGATTGAGAAAACTTTTCCTTTTTCAGTTTCTTTTGATCCTTCTTGATTTCTCAAGGACAAAGTATCAGATCGGTGCTAGTCCACCTTTAACACCTAACGCATGGTGGTAAATAAATGACAAGAAATAGGATATATTAGAGTATATGAGGAAGGCATTTGGGTTAAAACTAATTCGGCCTGACCTTGTTTTTCCTAAAGAGCCTGATATGGCCTGTTGAGCATGCATTGAACATCTGCTTTGAATATTTACTACGTCCCAAAGACAAGAATGATGCCCCCAAAGGTAGGGATGTAACTTCCCCCTATATCCGTGTTTCCTTTAGGATAAGCATCTCTCCCTAAACTAAGGATTAATTACTGACCTGCTGTGCTCACTTTGTGACCACTTATGTTGTGACCTCTGACCTGCGGACCACCGATCTGCTGTGCCAGCTAAGCATCTCCTGAAAATTGTAAAAGGGACATTTCTAACATATGTGATGTATGTTCATTGTTCCAAGACTGTATATAACCTATCTGTGCACCCCACTTCTTTGGTGCCCTTCCTTCCTTGGGGAAGGAAGGCCCCAGGCTAGTCCTCAGATCTGGCTCATAATAAACTCACTCCAATTTTGATTTGTAAATTGGTTGTGGATTATTTGCTTCAACAGTGGTAATCTCCTTTTGAATGAGGAGGCACAGAAGGAAGGAGGTAGATGGGGCTGGCCTGGTGGTGCAGCAGTTAAGTTCCCACGTTCTGCGTTGGCAGCCCAGGGTTCGCCAGCCTGCATCCCGGGTGCGGACCTATGCATCACTTGTCAAGCCATGCTGTGGCAGGCATCCCACATATAAAGTAGAGGAAGATGTTAGCTCAGGGCCAGTTTTCCTCAGCAAAAAGAGGAGGACTGGAGGCAGATGTTAGTTCAGGGCGAATCTTCCTCAAAAAAAAGAAGGAAAGAGGTACAGATTTCAGCAGGCAGAATCAGCCAGAATTTAGTAACATTGTACCATTTTCATTGTGTTTCTTTTATAGTTACATTCATTCATCACAGGGCTGCATTCTAACTTTCACGGGTCCTAAACACTTTTGCCTTAGTGAGCCCCTTCCTCCGTTATAAAATAATAATAATAAACTACATTTTACAACAGCATTGGTATAAATAAGAATATAATTCAGGTTGGATTCATTATTGTATTTATTTTTCCTTCTGATTTTGAAGGAAATTAAAATTAAAGCATTTTTGGAGGTCCCTAAAAGTATCCTGGGCTTAAGGCCCTGGGCCTAGTTGGCCCTGATTCATTCTATTTTGCAGTGAGTGCTACCGATTTTCCATTTACAGAGGAGATGTCAAGCTCCTTTTCTATACCAGTGTATTCAAGTAAACAACATGAGTCCGTTAAGCAATATTGTATCGGTCAGCTTGGGCTGCCATAACAGAATAGCATAGACTGGGTGCTTACACAATAGAAATGTACTTTCTCACAGTTCTGGAGGCTGAAAGTCAGAGATCAGGGTGCTGGCCTAGTAGGGTTCTGGAGAGGTCTCTCTTCCTGGCTTGCTGATGGCGTCTTCTCTTCGTGTCTTCACACGGAAGAAGTGGACGTGTATGTGTCTCTCTCCTCCTCTTCTTGTGAAGCCACAGTCCTATTGGATCAGGGCCCCACTCTTATGACCTCGTTTAACCTTCGTTACCTCCTGAAGACGAGCTCAAGATGCAGTCACGTCAGGGGTTGAGTCTTCAACATAGGAATTTTAGGTGGACACAATTCAGTTCATAGCAAATATGAAAGTACATAGTGATGCGGGGTTGGTGAGCCCAGGAGTCGAAAGAAAGATTGCTTGGACTCTCAAGGTCTGGCAGTAGTGCTCTTTTATTTAGAGAATAGTGTGGAATAGCATGGGGAAAGGACCCATGGGCAGTAAAGAGCCACTCCTGCAAACATGGGTTGAGGGTAGGGCTAAGTTTAAGGCATAGGTATGTGAGTTATCTCTTTACAAGACAAAGGAAAGAATATGTTAAAAAAGTTGTTAAAATGGTATCAGAGCCGGTGGGGTCTGGTTGTTGGGTGGTCTTATAACTTTTAGATAAGAATCAGACCGGATTAAGTAAATGGCAGAAGCCACCACCTTAAATATTATCTTCAGCTAAAGACAAAGGAGGATGTTGGTGGTGGGGGGCGGGGGGGGTCAGCTACATGAGGTTATCAGACAAGCACAATAAACAAGACTTAAGTCCTTGCCTTCCCCATTAAGAGTTTCCAGAGATAAGCCCATCCCCCCTTCCTCCTGGTGCAGAGAGGGAGACACCCCCACAGATGGAGGTTTCCTTCACAAATGCAAATCTCTCTCATCAAAGGGCAAGCAAATTCCATTCCTCAGAGCCTCCTTCTCATCTGCAGTTTTTAAAAGTAACCAGCCCAAAATAATCCTCATCACATAATAGTACAAAGGTGTGTGGGAATATGGCACAAATGAAAGCCCTCCATTGTACAGGTGAGGGGACCGAGGCCTAGGAACACAGCCCCGTGGAGCCAAGGCCGGGATCCTAAGCCTTCCCGACCCTTCAGGACAGTTTGCGATGAGGTCCCTGGCTCCTCCAGCTCCCTCCTGGAAATGGGATGAGCCCTTCCCCACCGGCCTCAGACCTGGGCCTTGTCCACAGGGATGCAGGACTCACCCCCCAGCCTGCTCTTGCCAAGCCCCAGGGCCTGGGGCCTCAGCTTCCCAGAGGACCCTAGGAGGAAACTACTTCAGAACTGGGTTTTGTTTCCAGCAGAAAACAGCTTTAAAAATTGTTCAGAAAGGACAAACGTCCTTTAAACCCAGGGGTAGCACCTTGTTAAAAAAAAAAAAAAACAATTAAGAAATGAGGGAGCTTTGAAGAAGAGTCAATTAGCATTCTGACTAGGGAGCCTCTTTGAAGGCCTGAGGACTGACTCCTGTCACACAGGTAACCATATCCTGATCAGAGGACACATCCCCAGGTGGAAAGAAGGGGTCCTGGCTACCCCATTCCCCCAGGGTTTTGTCCTCTCTTGCTTTTCCACTTTAGGCTAATGGATTAGAGGCCAGGGAGAAGGTCCAGAGGCCTGGCAGGAGAGCTGGTATCCACCAATGGGTCAACTTTCTGGGTCAGTTGTCTGGATGGTGAATGAGAATGGCAGTGGGAGACGAAGATGTAGTCTCTGAAAATGCAGACCGGGGAAGAGTTCTGTGAGCCAGGAGCTTTTGCCGCTAGTCTGAGCAACACAGCGGCCTGAAGCATGGCCCGGAAAGGGCCCAGGGAGCTTGTGACTAAATGAAAAGACTCAGCTGGGTTTGAATCCCAGACAAATGCTAAGCTGAGCAAGGAAACCGGGGGATGAAGTTAAGCAAGGGTGGAGTTCAGCTGGGTTGGATAGAGAGCATCAATCCAGCCCTATCTGCAATATTTTTCAATGTTTACCGAAAGATCATTTTCTTGTAGCACACATGTAAACACAGGCAACTAGTGTTAACGTTTGAATTTCTATCTATTTCATAAAGTGGTGTTTTGGGTAGGAAAATGAGAGTCAACTCAGGGCTAGCAGGCACAGGGAAAGCATGACTGAAGTATATCGGGGTGGGGGTGGGTGGGATAAAGAACAGGCTTTGGCCTTGAATTGTTAATACGCTCCTGGCGCAGCTGTTTCTCTGGCATTTGGGGGAGGGCTTGCTCCCCCCCGCTCCACCCCCAACTCCATGTCATATCTTTGTGTCTCTCCTCTTTTAGCCTTATCAGTTCTTCCGAGGAGGTAACAGGCACCACCAGCTTCCTGGTAGCAGCTGCCAGAAGTGACTGTAGGGATGGGTGTGTAGGAGAAAATAATTGCTAGAATGCACAGTGGGACCATTTCATGTGTGTCCTTGATGGCCAATATCAAAGGACCTTGGCCATTCAATCATTCAACAAATATCTATTGAGATTCTGCTGTGTGCCAGGTGGTGGGCTGAAAGGAAGTTGCCTGAACCAGAAATGGAATCTGAGCCTCTCACAAGGCAGGCGAGAATTCTGACTCTGAACCACAAGGACGTCCCACATTAGCTCCCAGCCACAGCAGAAGTTAGCAAGTGACACCAGTGTGCAATCGATGTGCTGCTTTTAACCCCCACGCATTCTGTTGGTGGGTAGTCTTCTTTCTTTCACAGAAATGAAGGAGGGGGAGGGAGCAGAAAGATAGAATTGTTAGAGACCAACAGATGGGAATCCCACATTGCCTCTGGGTGAAGGCCTTTCTGGGTTTTTTTAATAATTTATTTTTATTTATTTATTTATTTTTTGAGGAAGATTAGCCCTGAGCTAACATCTGCCAATCCTCCTCTTTTTGCTAAGGAAGACTGGCCCTGAGCTAACATCCATGCCCGTCTTGCTCTACTTTATACGTAGGACGTCTACCACAGCGTGGCTTTTGCCAAGCGGTGCCATGTCTGCACCCAGGATCCGAACTGGCGAAACCCGGCTGCCAAGAAGCAGAATGTGCGAACTTCACTGCTGCGCCACCGGGTCGGCCCCATGCATGACTTTTGTACTGGGTTCATTCCCAGGTAATTCACCCATCTCCTCACTCAGAATACATATGGTTGTCACTAATTATTGGGACAATCACTTGAGATTCTCAGCAGTACATCCAGCCCCTATGAGAGAACATCTGTCTTTTAGCTTAGGCAGGATGCAGCCACTTATTCAACAAGCATTTATGGAATATCTTCTAGATGGTGATCACAGTACAAAATGCCAGGGATACAATGGTGAACAAGACAGACCGGGTCCCTGCCCTCATGTGGTTCACAGTCTAGTGGGGAAGACAAATAATAGTCAAGTGAACAATGAGCAAACAAAATGATTATTCCGCTTGTGACGAATGTGATGAGGAAAACCGAAGGGACACTGTGGTAGAGAATAATAGAGATGGCGGGTGAAAGCCCTCTCCGGGTGGGTTGTTTAAAGGCTCAAATCTGAAGGATGAACGAGCCGTGCAGAAAGTTGGTGAAAGGGCAGTTGTGGCACTGGGAACAGCCAGGGCAAAGGCAAGAAAGAGGGTGGATATTCTAGAAACTGTCAGAAGGCTGGGGGCTAGATGGAACTACGGGGGTTGAGTAACACAAGAGGAGCTTGGGCTGGGAGGGCACCAGTCGCATTGGCCAAGCTAGAGGGGTTAGATTTTATCATGAGTGGAAAGAAAGTCTTTTAACTGGCTTCCCATCAGAATGGTCTCCCATGGAAAACCAATTTGTATTTTTACAGTTCTGGCTGTGCAATGGAAAATGCACAGAAGGGGCCAAGTGGAAGCATGGGAACCAGTTAGGAAGCTCTTCAGTGGTCCAGGTGAAGATGACTGTGGCTGGCCTGGGGTTACGCTCCAGAGAAGGAGAGAAGCCAGCGCATTCCCGATACACTCTGGAGATGTTACTGAAATGCCTGCTGATGGGCTGGACACAGGGAAAGATTAATGTTCCCTAGACCCTCTGGGTAAGAGGTTAATCGGTTTTCTACCACCTTCTAGCCTCACACATAGAACCGGAGGTGGAGGTAGAGGGTTCATTTAGGATCCATGGTTGAAGACCCAAATGGAACCAAATTTCAGGAACCTGGAGCTGAAGAATAAATACAAAATCTAAGACTGCTAGCCAGTGATAACACCAAGCCTTGCTACATAAACAGAAGAAAGGGGGAACTAGGCACAAAAATGATTTTTAGGGGCCGGCCCCGTGGCCAAGTGGTTAAGTTTGCCTGCTCTGCTTCGGCAGCCCAGGGTTTCGCCAGTTCGAATCCTGGGCGTGGACATGGCACCACTCATCAAGCCATGCTGAGGCGGCATCCCACATGCCACAACTAGAAGGACCCATAACTAAAAATATACAACTATGCACTGGGGGGCATTGGGGAGAAAAAGAAAAAATAAAATCTTTAAAAAAAATTATTTTTAATGATATAGAGCAAACTAAAATATAAACTGTGTTTAATAACATAAACTATATCAACTACCTACGAATAAAATGAAGAAAAACAGGAGGCATACATCTGCAGAGAAAACTGTATAATTATATTGAGAGATGCCAAAGACGACGCAAATAACTGGAAAGCTATAATCTATTCATTTATTAGGAGACTTCCTATTGTGAAGTTGTCAGTTCTTTCCCCAAATGATCTGTAGATGTAAAGTAATACCAGTCAAAATCCCAAGAGGGTTTTTTGTTTGTTTTATTTTGTGGAACATGACAAACTGACTCTAAAATATATATAGAAATGCAGAGATCAAGAACAAAGGCACTCTTGAATAAGCATATTTGTTCTAAAATTGAGAGCCCAGAAGTAAACCCACACATTTATGGACAGCTAATTTTTTTTTTTTTTTTAAAGATTTTTTATTTTTTCCTTTTTCTCCCCAAAGCCCCCCGGTACATAGTTGTGTATTCTTCGTTGTGGGTCCTTCTAGTTGTGGCATGTGGGACGCTGCCTCAGCGTGGTCCGATGAGCAGTACCATGTCCGCGCCCAGGACTCGAACTAACGAAACACTGGGCCGCCTGCAGCGGAGTGCGCGAACTTAACCACTCAGCCACGGGGCCAGCCCCTATGGACAGCTAATATTTGACAAGGGAGCCAAGAGCATGCGATGGAGAAAGGAGAGTCTCTTCAATAAAAGGTGTTGGGAAAACAGGACAGCCACATGCAAAAGAACGAAAGTAGACCATTCCCTTACACCACGCACAAAAATCAACTCAAAATGGATTAAAGACTTGAATGTAAGACCCGAAACCATGAGACTTCTAGAAGAAAACATAGGCAGTACGCTCTAAGACATTGGTCTGAGCAGCATATTTTCAAGTCCCATGTCTGACCAGGCAAGGGAAACCAAAGAAAAAATGAACAAATGGGACTACATCAAACTAAAAAGTTTCTGCACAGCAAAGGAAACCGTCAACAAAACGAAAAGACAACCTAACAATTGGGAGAAGATATTTGCAAACCACATATCAGATAAGAGGTTAATATCCAAAATATACAAAGAACTCATACAGCTCAACAACAAAAAAAACAACAATCTAATTAGAAAATGGGCAAAAGATCTGAACAGAGATATCTCCAAAGAAGATATACAGATGGCCAACAGGCATATGAAAAGATGCTCAACATCATTAGCTATCAGGGAAATGCAAATCAAAACTACAATGAGGTATCACCTCACCCTGGTCAGAATGGCTATAATTAACAAGACAGGAAACAACAAATGTTGGAGAGGGTGTGGAGAGAAGGGAACCCTTGTTCACTGCTTGTGGGAGTGCAGACTGGTGCAGCCACAAGGGAAAGCAGTTTGGAGTATCCTCAGAAAATTAAGGATAGATCTGCCATATGATCCAGCTATCCCACTGCTGGGTATTTATCCAAAGAACTTGAAAATACAAAGGCATAAAGATACTTGCACCCCTATGTTCATTGTGGCATTATACACAATAGCCAAGACTTGGAAGCAACCTAGGTGCCCATCAAGGGACGAATGGATAAAGAAGATGTGGTATTTATACACAATGGACTACTACTCAGCCATAAGAAATGACGAAATCCGGCCATTTGTGACAACATGGATGGAACTTGAGGGTATTATGCTGAGTGAAATAAGTCAGAGGGAGAAAGTCAAATACCATATGATCTCACTCATAAGTAGAAGATAAAAACGACAAAAAAAAAAACCACACATAGCATTGGAGATTGGACTGGTGGTTACCATTGGGGAAGGGGGGGAGGGCAAAAGGGGTGATTAGGGTCACATGTGAGGGGATGCACTATAATTAGTGTTCGGGTGGTGAACATGATGTAATGTATCCAGAATTTGAAATATGATGTACATCCGAAAAAAATAAAAATTAAAAAAAAAAAGAATATTTGTTCTGCTAGATATCAAACTTGTAAGCTGTCACAACTTGATATCCACACAGGAGAAAAAAAAGTCGTACCTCTACTTCACACTATACCAAAAAGAAGAAAATATCAGTTCCAGGTGGACTGTCAACCTAAACATGAAAGGCCCCTCCCTCCTTAAAAAAAGTTTAGCTGACAAAGCAAGAGAATACATTCTTAAGCACAAATGGAAAAGTTTTAGGAACAAACACAAAATCATCCTCCTCATAAAGGAAAAGTGTAATAAATTTGACCCTATTGCAATGAAGAATTTTTGTTTTTCAACAGACAATATTAATAGAATGAAAAGGCAAACCACAAATATATTTGCAACATATATAACTGACAAAAGACTTGCATCCAAAAAGAACTCCTAAATCAAAAGAAAAGGCCCAGGGGCTGGCCCCGTGGCCGAGTGGTTGAATTCGCTAGCTCTGCTTTGGTGGCCCAGGATTTCACTGGTTCGGATCCTGGGCGTGGACATGACACCACTCATCAGGCCATGCTGAGGCGGCATCCCATATGCCACAACTAGAAGGACCCGCAACTAAAAATATACAACTACGTACAGGGGGTCTTTGGGGAGAAAAAGGAAAAATAAAATCTTAAAAAAAAAGAAAAGGCCCAATAGAAAAATGAGCAAATATCAGTTAAGGTAGACAATGAACCCCAAAATCTCAATGCCGTATCCAACAGAAGTTATAGAAGTTTATTAGTTGCTCAGGTAAAGTCCAGGCTGGATCTTCCTGATCAGAGGAGTCCCTGCTCCACAAAGTCACTCAGGCATCCAGGCTGATAGACACTCAGCTACCTTCAACATGTGGCCTCCAAAGTCACCCTGGACGTCAACATCCAGCCAGCAGATGGGGGAGAAAAGAGAATTTCATGGGTGGGAGACTTTTCAAGACCAGGTCTGGAAATTGCTCCTGTTGGTTTGCCCAGCATTCCATTAGCTATATCTCAGCCACATGGGTCACACACTTGCACGGGATGCAGAAACAAAGGGAACAACTTTCATGAATGCAGCTAATCAGTTTCTGCCACAAGGCATTTCACCAAAGAAAAAATCCAAATGGACAATGAGCATGAAATCTCATTAGTAATCAAGAAAATAAAAATTAAGACCATAGTGAGACATTAATAGATTGGCTAAAAGTTTAAATTATGGCAATACCAGGCATTGCTGGGAATTTGATGGAAGAGTAAATTTTCGTTTTAATCCTCTTATTCATTCTTTTGGTGAGGGAGGGATTCCCACCCTATAGTTAGGGGGATGGCCAAACACAGGACACCTGCCACTGGACAGATGAGATCAAAGCAACTTATTGGTCACATATACTCACATCCTGAGGGAGGACGACATCACATGCCATGCAGGGTCACGTAGAGGCTGCACGTGGAACACAGCGAATAACCAGGGGCTGTGGGAAGCAGGCTTTGCAGAATCAAGAGGATGGGGTACCCGCTGGTTCCCATGGGAGAACGTGATTGACTTGTTTGAATAATTCTGCAGGCTAATAGGGAACTGAAGCCTGCTACTCAGAGATAATCAGGAACTGGGTCTGATCTCTTTGATAAACAGGATTGTTTGGCTAGGAGACCTTATCCAAGGCAGGAGAGTGGGGAGAGGGTCTTGCAGATAGGACATTGAAGGCCCACTCTGTTTCACCAGATGTCAAGGCAGCACGTAATATTGAGCCTTAACTTTAGGTCTGTATCAGTCAGGGTTATCCAGAGAAAGAGAACCAACAAGATGTGTGTGTGTGTGTGTGTGCATACATATAACCATATATAATCAGCGGACTTTGAATAAAGCAGATTGCCCTCTATAATATGGATGGGCCTTGTCTAATCAGTTAAAGGCCTTAATAAAACAAAGACTGACCTTTGCGTTTGTCTGTCTATATATATATATATATATATATATATATGTATAAATGCTAATTTCCTTTGAAAAAACACCCTCACAGAAACATCCAGAATAATGTTTGACCAAATACCCCGGCAGTATGGCCCAGTCAAGTTGATACATAAAACTAACCATCACAAGGTCTTACATAACAGTTTTATAAAGTGCCGTGGGAGTTTAAATTGGTAAAACCACTTTGGAAATGACAGAAAAATTGAAGGTGCTCACATCTTTCAACTCGGCAGTGACACTCTTATGTGTATAGCCTAGAGAAACAGGGACACAGGTATGGTCACAGCAACATCGTACAGAAGAGCCTGAAACTGGAATGAAGTGTCCATCAATAGTAGAATAGAGAAAATTGCAGTATATTGGGGCCGGCCCAGTGGTGCTGCAGTTAAGTTCGCAAGTTCCGCTTCGGCAGCCGAGGATTCACCAGTTCAGATCCGGGTGTGGACATGGCACCACTTGGCAAGCCATGCTGTGGCAGGCGTCTCACATATAAAGTAGAGGGAGATGGGCGCGGATGTTAGCTCAGGGGCAGTCTTCCTCAGCAAAAATGGGAGGATTGGCAGCAGATGTTAGCTCAGGGCTAATCTTCCGCAAAAGAAAAAATTGTGGTATATTAGTATAACAGAATTCTATACAGCAAAGAAAATGAGCAAACCACAGCTACATGCAGTGAGATGGATAAATCTTAAAAGCATAATGTTGAGTGAGATAATATAGATGACTAAGAATACATACTGCATGATTCCATTTATTTAAACTTCCAAAATGGGCAAAACTATGTTGCTTAGGAATGGTAACATAGGTGGCAAATGTATAAGAAAAGTGAAGAAATGATCATTCTAACATTCAGATCGTGATTTCCTGGAGGGAAATGGAATTGTGATTGAGAGCGGAACAGATGAGATGCTTCTGGCATGCTGATAATACGCTATTTCTTGAACTGCATGGTGGTTACGTGGATGTGAACTGTATAATATTTTGTTAAACTGCATATTTATTTTATGCAATTTTCTTTATGAATCGTAGTTCGCTATAAATTGGTTTTTTTCCCCTAATGTTAGAAACACAAAGACTCTAGGCAGCACTTGCATTCTTTTTGCATTATGCGTCTCATCAGAAAATGAAGCTAAAAGTCTAGGTGGGCCTACAAGCATGCTTTGTTCAAGGAGCAAACCCACCCTTCATGGAAGACTCCATCCATGAGCAACCAGTTTACGACCACTCTAACGGGAAACAAAAATGGCAACTTTTTCGGGAATTTATGGGAAATTAGTCATTGCCACTCAAACACTGCTATCATATTCAAGCACCTTCTAAGTGCTTTCAAATCTATCTTACTTAATCCTCAAAATGACCCTGCAGGGGAAACAGTACAATCCCCATACTGGATTTTGAAACTGACTCCTCAGACAGGTGACGTTCCCTTGCACAGCTAATAAGTAGAAAAGCAGGATTTGAATCCAAGTCTCTGAGCTAACATCCGTGGCCATCTTCCTCTACTTTATATGTGGGACGCCTACCACAGCATGGTATGCCAAGCAGTGCCATGTCCGCACCTGGGATCCAAACCGGCGAACCTCGGGCCGCCGAGAAGCGGAACGTGTGAACTTAACCACTGCGCCACCGGGCCAGCCCCTGGTGCAGAGTCTTTATGGGTCTTTCCCAAGGACCCCCAAGGAGACACACAAATATCCTCCCAGTTCTGTCCCTGGTCAGTCTCTTAGAGTAGCAGTTCTGTTGCTAGCAGCCAACTTTCCTGAAAGTGCCGAACAGGCCAGGCCCAACAGTGAGAAGATCCTAGAACATTAGAGCTGTGTTAGGTCATCAGAAACCCCCCTTGTGTTGCCAAGGAGGTAAGTTTGCCAGATGTAGCAAATAAGATACAGAATATCTAGCTAAATTTGACTTTCAGATATACGACCCCTTCCCCTAATTTTTTTAGTATGTTCCAACATTTCACTGTCATACTTTCAAAAAAATTTTGTGTTGTTTATCCGAAATTCAAATTTAACTGGGCTTCCTGTATTTGTTCTGGCAACCCCAAGAGGAGAGCTAGGTGCTGAGAGGGAAAGCAACTTGCCAGGGTGTCGACAAAAATAATGCATAACCAATCTATAAATGAAAATTTGGGTGAGTTTATTCTGAGCTTAAATCTGAGGATTATAACCCAGGGCCTTTCTTCCCGAAGGAAGAAAGGGCACAAAGAAGTGGGGTGCACAGAGTGGTTATGTACCCCTAGAGAGGATGTT
Source organism: Equus quagga (assembly GCF_021613505.1). Classification (NCBI taxonomy): domain Eukaryota; kingdom Metazoa; phylum Chordata; class Mammalia; order Perissodactyla; family Equidae; genus Equus; species Equus quagga. Next base: position 14,783,238 of record NC_060283.1, on the reverse strand, counting down.
TCACATAGGATTGAAATGTCCCTTTTACAATAGTCGCGAGACTGCTCTGTTGGCACAGTGATTGATGGAAATAGCAGGTAGGTCTTCTGTCTCAGTGAACGCAGCAGGTTGGCAGTCTGTTGTCTCCAGCTGAGTGGTCACAGGTGAGCTGGGTGGTCACAGGTGAGTGCAGCAATCAGTTCCTAGCCTAAGGAAAGATGCTTATCCCTAAGGAAATGCCAATGTGGGGGGAAGTTGCACCTTTATCTCAAGGGCCTTTGCTCTGGCCATAGGAAATGTTTAAGCAAATATGCAATGCGTGCTCAATAGCCACAGTCAGGCCCTTTTGGAAAAAACAAAGTCAGGCTGAATTAGGTTTATACCAAATGGCTTCCTCATATACTCCAATATATCCTATTGCTTGCCATTTTTATTTATCAAGGGTCACACAGCAAGACAGGTCTCACAGCCAAGTCTCTTGGTTCCTGGGATACTGTCTCCCTCCATATACCCCACCTTTCTTCTTCTTCTTTTTTTTTTGAGGAAGATTAGCTCTCAACTAACATCTGCCACCAATCCTCCTCTTTTTACTGAGGAAGACTGGCCCTGAGCTGACATCTGTGCTCATCTTCCTCTACTTTATATGTGGGATGCTGCCACTGGATGGCTTGCCAAGCAGTGCCATGTCCGCACCCGAGATCCAAACCAGCGAACCCTGGGCCGCCAAAGCAGAACCTGCGCACCTAACCGCTGCGCCACTGGGCCGGTCCCCAACAGTCCCTTTCTTCTTTGTAGGTAAGGCGAACGTTTGCTGGGCTGGGTGCCTCTGATATAGGTCCACTAGCGACTTATCTCCAAGAGAGAGTGATCATGCACCAGACATTTAAGTGCCCCAAGTTTCTGAACCAATGGAGCCTATTTCCAAAGGGTTACTTTGAGGATCAAGAGAGATGAGCAATTCCCGAATGTGGTTGCTTGTAAACTGTGGAGCACGTTTTGCATCTGTGCTGTTTTTATCATGTCCCATGAAGATGGGGGTGAATGCTGGGCGGTGGAGTGATGAGAGCTCCACCTCAGCTTCCCAACCCCCCAGGCTCCTGAGGGCTTTGGGTGAAATGCCTGGCCCGGCCCACGAAGCCAGACCGAGTGTTCCATCCCATCCCGATTTACAGGAATTCACATCAGCGATCAATCACCCTTAATTTGTAACTGGGTAGTGTCCTAGGCCAGCCAATAGCTAAGACTGACCCACCCTCCCCAACCTTGTGGGACTATGCACTCAGTCTGCGTTGGAGCACCCAGTGACCAGGAGTTTGGACCAGGAGTTTGGAGCAGGTTTGGCGCTGGGGGATGGAGGGAAGAGGTTTGGGGAGGGGGGCGTTCCTCAAGTCCTTTCCCTCCAGCTTCTGCCCCCCTTTATCTCTGCAGTCTGTACAGGCTTGCTTCCACTTAAGACTTCTTCAGACTTCTGCCTCCCGCTCCTCCTCCCAGGGCTGTCCTGCCCAGCCTTCTCTGGACCTCTCCTCCTCCCCCTGCCTCTAGCCTCATTGTTTTGCTAAAGCAGGACCCCCCTGATGGGACAGATGGACGGAGACCCGGGCATGGGGGGACAGGCTGGGCCAGCCAGTGCCGGGAAAGGGAAGCGGTTCGGGGAAAAACAAAACAGAGGGAGGAGCCAGGGAGAGGGTGGCCCGGGGAGGGAGGCGGAGGGAATTCACACAGAGGGGCTAGGGCCTGGAACGGAATGGGGGCGGGCCCGGGGGTGGGGTGGACGTCCCCTGCGCCCCGGAGCTCGGAGCTGGCTCCGAGTCTGGCTGACTTCGCAGGTCCGGACAGACGTCGCCGCCCAGATGGCCTCCAGGCTGACCCCCCTGACCCTCCTGCTGCTGCTGCTGCTGGCTGGGGTGAGTGGCCCCGTCGTGGGGTGGGGGTGGGGCTGAGGATTAACCCTTCAGGCCCCGGAGAATGAGGAGAGCTCCACTTGGGATCAGCAAGTGTGATTCTTCCACCCGCCTTTGTAGAGACTGAAAAGAGCGGGGACTCAGACCCACGCAGGTTCCAATCTTGGCCGGCTACATACCGGCTCCGGTGGCCCTGAGCAAGTCACTTCTCCAAGTCTACATGTCCTGATTTATAAAGTGGTGAATAAAGCAGAAGGATCAAAGAGAGCAGGGACATGGACAGCATTTTGTGATATAAAAGCAAGGCATTGTTGTGGAAAACCCGGCTGGTGGGGGAGCTGAGGGTTGGTTGCTGAGACTGGGGCTCTCCGGAGGCTGCCGGCTGTGAAAACAGGAGAGGAGTGGTACAGACACACCTGGGTCTAGGCAGGGGTCAATCACAATGAGAGGTCCCCCTGGTCTGGGAAGTCAGGGATAAGGGATGAGCGCCTAGGAGAAAGGTGCATGCTGGCTTTGCATGTGTGTTCATGTGTGTGTGTGTGTCTGTGTGTGTGTGGAAGCTGGCATCTGCAGTGACCTCTGAGATTCAGTAGGTGATATGATGATGCCTAAGGGATCTGGAACCAGACACGGAGGTTTGACTTCTAGTTTATCCCCCAGCTTCTGGGAGACCCTGGGCTAGTTACTGAATGTGTTTCAGCATCAGTTTCTTTTCTCAGTGAAATGGGGTAATAATGGGCTCCCTCGACCGTGGAACTATCGACATTTGGGCTGGATAATTCATTGCTAACGAGGGGCTGCCCTGTGCATTGTAGGATGTTTTGCAGGTTCCCTGGCCTCTACCCAGTAGATTCCAGTAGCGTCTCCATCCTCCTCCCATACCCTTTTCCTCCTACAGCAACAAAAATGCCTCCAGACATTGCTAAATGTCCCCTGGGGGTCAAAATGGTCTCTGATTGAGAGCCCCTGGTCCCTACTATTTCTTCCTCCCCCCTTTCCTTCCTTCCTCCCTACCCCCCACTTCTCCTCTCACCACCCCCCTTCCTTCCTTCCTTTTGGAATGCTGATTGTTTTCAATACCCACTAAATGGGTTGCAAACTATGATTTGAAAAACCACTGTTCTAAAGCAAAGGACACAAGCTCAAATGTCTGTTCAGGCCAGGCAGGTGAGCAAAGACAGGCAGATACTTAGAGACATTGCAAAAACATAGATAAATGGCAATTGATACTCAGCTGCAAAGTATGGCAAACGACTTCCTAGATGGCAGTAATTGCTCAGATAAAACAGTCCCTGCCTGCTCATCATCTTCTGCAGAGGATATCCCTGCTGGCTCCCACCCCCTACCCCCACATGTGCTTTGCCCCCTGCTCGGAGAGAATGAGTGGTGGTGGCTCCAGGGCAGGCCTCTCCCCAACCAGGCTTTCCCAGGAATTATTCTCCGGTACAAGATATTTTCCTCATCGCCACCCTCTCTTCCTGCTTTGAGTGTTTAAGGGACTATGCGTCATAGGAAGAAAAGTGAGGGGGCCAGCCCTGTGGGGCAGCGGTTAAGTGTGCACATTCCTCTTCGGCAGCCCCAGCTTCGCCGGTTGGGATCCCGGGTACGGACATGGCACTGCTTGGCAAGCCATGCTGTGGTAGGCGTCCCACATATAAAGTGGAGGAAGATGGCCACAGATGTTAGCTCAGGGCCAGTCTTCCTCAACAAAAAGAGGAGGATTGGCAGCAGATGTTAGCTCAGGGCTAATCTGCCTCAAAAAAAAAAAAAAGAAAAGAAAAGTGAAACTCAGTTTCTTGACCCACAGCATAGAGCCGCCTCAAATCCTGATGATAGCAACCACAGCTTCACAGATCCAGAGAGCTTGCAAGGAGAAAGCAAAGGAGACATCTTGGACATCTTGAAGGGAACTATGCCCAAGACAGTATCCATTCAAGACACGGTGAGCTCTTCCACCTTGCCGGAAACCAAGGAGACCAACACAACAGTTAGTGCCACTTCGGGATCTACCACTCAACCAACTACCCAGCCCACTACTGAGTTCGACTGCCCGGAGCCTGACATCTCCTGCCCTGACTTGGGCAATCACTCAGCAGAGATGATGTTGGGGGACGCTTTGACAGATTTCTCCGTGAAGCTGTACCACGCCTTCTCAGCAGTGAAGAAACCCAGGAGCAACATGGCCTTTTCCCCATTCAGCATCGCCAGCCTCCTCACTCAGGTCCTGCTTGGTAAGAACCTGCCTGAGTTCTCTCCAGAGTGCATTTAGATGCTCCCATGAGGGGCCCCAGTTCAGATACCTAGAAAGCTATGCTTTGGGGAGGAAGCTGTAAAAATGGGCTACATTTGGGCCGCAGGTAGTAATCTTTTAATTCTTGAACATTCATTGATTCCTTCGTTTAAGAATGATTTAATAGGCACTATTGCTTATAAAACCCTGTGGACTATAGAAGAACGCATAACACATCGTCCCAGCCACACAGCATGGTTCAGGGGAAGGAGATAAGAAACAATGAGAGATAGACATAGAGTAGAATCATGGTAATAGTGCTTTCCAGCTGTGTGATTTGGGGCAGATCACTTAACTTCTCTGAGCCTGAGTTCTCAGGTGTAAAATGGAGATAATTGTATTAACCTCAAGAAATTAAGCAGTCGGCCCATTAGCTGAGTCAGTGGGAGGTCAAGAAGTTATTCCCTCTGCCTTCCTGAGGGATCACTGTCAAGTCCCGAGGAGTAATTACTCTAGGAATGACACAAAAGAATTGCTGCAAGCAGAAGGGACAGAGCTGTCATCCCGAGGGGAATTCCAGGAAGGGTACTAGAGACAGTACCATGAGCATAGAAGAACTCTTCTTCTCGACTCCCAGAATCCTAACATCCCTAGCCTCTACCCACTAGATGCCAATAGCGCCCCCACCCCCCGAATTATGACAACCAGAATGTCTCCAGATATTGCCACATGTCTTCAGGGAGGCACGTTTCAGTTGATTGATTTCGGTTAATTTTTTATTGCCCCAAAGATGTGGCTTGAATGCTGTCTCCATCCTCCCCTGTTAACTCTAGGATCTTAAATTGAGTAGAATACTTAATCTCTTAAACCTCCGTTTCCTCACCTGTGTTGGGGATAGTAATTGTTCTTATATAAAAGGGTTCTTGTGAAGATGCAATGAGTTAATATGGGAGAAGCACTTCTGATGCCCAGAACCAAGTAAGTGCTCGATAGATGTATCTATTACTGGACAGGAGATGTGTACAGTAAATGTTTAATAATGAGTAACCGAAAGGATGTTGACTATCCATCCTCTTTTATGATTCTCTGATGTCTCCTCTTCGTAGTGATCCAGTGTCCCTGCCTGTAGGGCGAACCTTTATAAAGCCAAACCAACTAAATAGTAGTTACTGTGGAGTAGGCAGTGATGGGACCAGGCTTTGAATGATGAGTGGATTAGAATTAGGTAGAAAAATGGGGGAGGAGAGTAGTCAAAGCCTGGGAGAAGCCTTTGATTGATTATAACTTCCCAGCCCTGTCTTTCTGACCTGTGTATTGTCTTCTGAAACCACGCTTCCAGCTCTGACGGTAGTGATTCCCTCCATAGCAGGCAACAACCCCCCATTCCAGCTTGGGCCCACAAACCTAGTCCTGAATGACGGGTCCCCTGCTCCTCCTGCAATTTTCCGTCATCTCTGACCTCTGTTCTAGGGGCTGGGGACAGCACCAAGAAAAACCTGGAGAGCGTCCTCTCGTACCCCATGAACTTTGCCTGTGTCCACCAGGCCATGAAGGCCTTTAGGTCCAAAGGCTTCAGCTCAGCCTCTCAGATCTTCCACAGCCCAGGTGAGTGCTTCGGGTGGGGCGCAGCTGCTGAGCAAGGTCCTGAGGGGATTCAGAGGGGGACCCAGCACGGAGGAAAGAAAGGACAAGAGGCAATGTGGCAGGGATGGAATGCAGAGCAGCTGAGCCTTAACAGACTTTCCGGGCAGCTCCAGGAGCTGGGAGACTTCTCCAGGTGAGAGGGTCTGTTTGTACTCATCAACTCGATTTAGAATAAGAATGTCCTGCATTCGTGAGTAGAGAGCTATCAACGTAAATTAAGCAAAAATTTTTTTGCTAGTCTGGGTCAAGGGAGTCTTGGGACTCCCGTCTTTGTCCTTTTGTGTTGTATGAATTTGTTGTCATTTACATGTCTTATATTATTAATTAGGCTGTAAGAGCAGTGAGCTTCCCAAAATGATCAAATGCAGTATTTGAATTGTGCGCACTAGAGCCCCAGGGTTTTGCAGGGCTGCTTCAGGAGTCGCGGTGGAGCGAGCACACTGGGGAGTGGAGTACCACTTCCTGTGAGAGGGAGATGGAGCCAGAGCCCATTTATACTGTGGGCTTCAGACATGACATTATTTGAAAACATAGTTCTGCTGCTTAAAAAGGTTTGAGGGGGCAGGCCCGGTGGCACAGCTGTTAAGTTCACATGTTCCGCTTCGGCAGCCTGGGGTTTGTCGGTTTGGATCCTGGGTGTGGACATGGCACTGCTTGGCAAGCCATGCTGTGGCAGGTGTTCCACATATAAAAGTAGAGGAAGATGGGCACGGCTGTTAGCTCAGGGTGAGTCTTCCTCAGCAAAAAAAAAAAAAAAAGGAAAGGATTGGCAGTAGATGTTAGCCCAGGGCTAAACTTCCTCAAAAAAAGAAAAAAAGTTTGAGGGGCGGGCCCCATGGCTGAATGCTTAAGTTTGCGGGCTCTGCCTGGGAGGCCCAGGGTTTCACTGGTTCGGATCCTGGGCATGGACATGGCACCGTTCATCAGGCCATGCTGAGGTGGCATCCCATATAGCACAGACAGAAGGACCTGCAACTAGAATATACAACTATGTACTGCGGGGGCTTGGGGAAGAAGAAGAAAAAATAAAAGATTGGCAATAGACCTTAGCTCAGGTGCCAGTCTTTAAAAAAAGAAAAGGTTTGAAAACTACAGATCTAGTGTGATCACCTCTTTAAATAAAGGAAAAATGATTTTTCCTCTTTTTTTTTTACCTTAAAAGCCATACTCATTCATTGTAGACAACTGAGAAAATACAGAGAACCAGAAAAAGAAAATGCACCTATCACCCTATTATCTAAAAAAAACACCCCATCTTTTTAGAGATGGGAAAAGTATGACTCAGATGTTCAAGAAACATTATATTTATTTATTTGCTATAAATCAACTGTTTTGCTAGTTTGGTGGAAAATACAACTGCATTCAATATTGTCTATTTAGTCCAGGAAAAATTTCTCTTTCAGACATTTTTCTTTAGTGAAGCTGGGCTTTGGAGAGCACAAGCCAGGAAGGCCTTTTTTTTTTTTTTTTTTTTAAAGATTGGCACCTGAGCTAACAACTGTTGCCAATCTCTTTTTTTTTTTCATATTCTCCCCAAAGCCCGCCATTACATAGTTGTATATTCCAGTTGTGAGTGCCTCTAGTTGTGCTATGTGGGACGCTGCCTCAGCATGGCTTGATGATCAGTGCCGTGTCCATGCCCAGGATCCGAGCCTGTGAAACCTTGGGCTGCCAAAGCGGAGTGCCCGAACTTAAGTACTCAGCCACAGGGCCAGCCCCAGGAAGTCTTGTCACAAACTTCCACCCAGGCCAGAACGCAGACCCTGTTCCCTGCTGAATTCAAGGAAGAAAAGAGGGAACACAGAGGCAAACAGACGTTAAGATCTCAAAGAGTTATCTTGCTGAGCCCAGGCCACATGGCAAGGAGAGGCAGCAAGGGCCTGGGATGAGCTCTCTGAGTTCAGGGTTTGCCTTCTTCGGCCCTCATTGGCCACATCTGTCAGAAGAGTGGGCTGGACCCCTGCTCCAGCATGCTGTGTTCATTGGAGTGAGCAGGAGTCACGGGGAGCACGCTCCCTCTCAAAGCCTGCTCTTGGAAGCGAGGAGGGGTTCAGGGGACTCATGCCTCCCTCTCTCAACCTGCCGCTCCCCCAGACCTGGCCATAAAGAACGCGTTTGTGAACGCCTCTCGGAGCCTGTATGGCAGCAGCCCCAGAGTCCTGGGAAATGACAGTCAAGTCAACTTGGAGCTCATCAACGCCTGGGTGGCAGAGAACACCAACCACAAGATCAGCCGGCTGCTAGACAGCCTGCCCGCCGACGCTCGCCTTGTCCTCCTCAATGCCGTCTCCCTGAATGGTAAGGGGGTCCTGGACAAGGTGGTCTTCCCATGCTGAGTCCTTCCTCCCCTCCTGGCTTCAAAGCCCGTCCACCCCAAAGTTCTACAGCAGGACCCCATTGTACCTGCCCCCCCCCTTGCTAACGGGGCTTCCAGCGCCTCTTGATCCTTTCCCCCCCTGCGTTAGAGTAACCCTCCCCCTCTCTTCCTTCTAGCCAAGTGGAAGAAAACATTTGATCCGAAAAATACCAGGATGGAGCCCTTTTACGTTAAATCCTCTGTGAAAAAAGTGCTCATGATGAGTAGCAAGAAGTACCCTGTGGCCCATTTCACTGACCAGATTCTGAAGGCCAAGGTCAGTTCTCGGCCCTTCCCACTGCTGTTTCAGAGCCTCTTGTGCGTCCTGATCTCCTTTCTGCAGCGGCCCCCTCCATTTGGGGCACACCCTTACTAGTTCATGCTTTCTACTCCATCTGTGTTTCCATGCTATCTTTTCTCCTCCCCTCTCCAGCCTTGACCGAGGCAGGCACTGTGTATTTTAGGCTGGAAAGCAGGATTCTAAAGTTTCTTCATTCATCTCCACTGCATCGAATAGCAAAAAGTGAGTTGTGATCCTGTTCTGTGCTTCTGTTTCTCTTTCCAGTCAGCCCACCAGGAGACTCTGGTGGCTTAGTAAGTCCTGTGTGTACCCGTGTATAGCATGTGTACGGGTGCGTATATATAGGTATAGCCGTGTGTGCATATATGTGGTAAGTGCATGTGTGCACAACGTTAAACGGCTTAAGTTCCTTAGCAGAAATTGAACAGCATAATTTCACTAGGTAGGGAGGGAGGGAAGATAGAATATGGAGCCCAAAAGATTCTCGTTAGTAAACTGTCTCACACCCGGTGACCAGATATTTGTGCCTTGTTAGGACAGCAAGACCCAGACCTATGAGATAGAAAACAGTGGGAGACACCCAGTGACTTGCTACTAGGCCAAGAAGGAAAGCATCTGTTTCTGGAACATGCCAGGCTTATTCCCACCTTGGGAGCTTGCCCTAGTTTTTCCCTCTGCCTGGACCCTTCTTCAGTCAGAGTTGCAAGAACTTGTTCCTTCTGGTCACCGAGGTGTCAGCTCAGAGGTCACCTTGGTAGAGAGGCCTCCCACCAAGTAGCCCTCTCTTCAGCCTGTAACACCACTGTGTTTTGTGATATTCGTGGTACTTATCACTAGCTAAAATTATGTTCTTTATTTGCTCACAGTATTCTCTTGCTCCCTGAGATATTGTCTCTCTCTTTGGGAACAGAGACTTTACCTGTCTTGTTTCCTACAATATCCCCAGGGCCTAGAACAATGCCACATATACGTGCTCAGTATTTTTTTGGTGAATAAATGAATGAATTCAATGGAGGGTGCTAGTGTGAGTGGCTAGGAAGACTTCATAGAGGAGGTCACTTTTGACCATTCTTTTTTTGTGAGGAAGATTGGCGCTGAGCTAACATCTGTGCTAATCTTCCTCTATTTATGCGGGATGCTGCCATAGGGTGGCTTGATGAGCAGTCCTAGGTCCACGCCAAGGATCCAAAGCTGTGAACCCCAGGCCACAAAGTGGAGCGCACGCACTTAACCACTATGCCACTGGGCTGGCCCCACTTTTGACCATTCTTAACCATTCATGCCTTTTTCTACCCACCCCTGCATCATCCATCCATCCATCCATCCATCCATCCATCCATCCATCCCTTTTCAATGTATTTGACCATTCATAACTATTTAACAAAGCCAGAATAGCATGTGTAAGGCAGAGCAGGGTGAATATATATGGCATGTTTGGGGGATGCTAAGAGGGTATCAATGAGGTTTTTTAATGCCAAAGGAGGAAGAGTTTTGTGCACAAAAAAAAGACTATTTACAGTTCCTTGGGTTTTAAACAAATAGTTGATTTCATGTATTGATGTTGTAAACTCAAAAGCAAAGTCTTAAGCCTTTAATTTTAAGCTGAATTTGCTACATTATTTATAATAATTTTCATATAAAAACTTTGATTTGTTCTTTGTTATGCCCTATCGGACAGATTAAACTCCTTTAAAGCATTTGTTCCATTTACAAATATGATGACTATTCCCATAAGCATTTTGAGCTTATGGGAATACTTTAAAAAGATACTCTATAAATTTAATATATTTGATTTTCTTTTTTTTTTGAAAGATTTTATTTTTTCCTTTGTCTCTCCTAAGCCCCCCGGTACATAGTTGTATATTTTTAGTTGTGGGTCCTTCCAGCTGTGGCATGTGGGACGCCGCCTCAGCGTGGCCTTATGAGCGAAACCCTGGGCCGCTGAAGTGGAGCATGCGAACTTAAGCACTCTGCCACAGGGCCGGCCCCTTGATTTTCTTTTTAAGCATGTCCGATACCTGACAGGCAGAACTACAACCCTGCTTGGCCACATCTTTCTAGCCCCTGAAGCCCACTTGTGAACTGACAATTCAATTTCAGGCATAAATCACTTCAACCAACATCTCAACAGCATTCTCAAACTTAATGAAATTATCCTACACGTTTTTGCTTAAAAGCATAAAAGTAGCATTTCTGATTCTCTTAAAAATTATAAAGTCTATTTTAAGTAACAAACACATGGATTACCCTGTACTTAGTACTACGGCCTTAATACTATGGAGTTGGTTTACTTTGTCATTCCCATACTTAATTCTAAATCTTCTTGGGACTTATGGTTATTGACCCAACTAGGAGGTTTAGATTCACAACTCAGGTATGAGGTTACTCGTATGAAAACTCAGGACCGCAATATGGTCATTTCTGGGTCCTATATTCAAAGGCCATACACAGGACTTGATGGACACATATTGCCCAGATGAGTATACCCTATTTGGAGCCTATTTCAACAGGAACCCCTGTCCATGTTCTTCAGCTGATAATGGTTTGCAACCTGCTTCTTCTGGGTCGTTTTTTAATTTTTAAATTATTATTTTTTATTTATTTTTATTTTTTTAAAGATTGGCACCTGAGCTAACAACTGTTGCCAATCTTTTTTTTTTCTGCTTGTTTCTCCCCAAATGCCCCCCAGCACATAGTTGTATATTTTCAGTTGTGGGTCCTCCTAGTTGTGGCATGTGGGATGCCGCCTCAGGGTGGCCTGATGAACAGTGCCATGTCCGCACCCAGGATCCAAACTGGCAAAACCCTGGGCCGTTGAAGCAGAGCGTGCGAACTTAATCACTCGGCCACGAGCCAGCCCCTAATTTTTTTAACGTTTTTTTAGGATTTTATTTTTCCTTTTTCTCCCCAAAGCCCCCCAATACACAGTTGTATATTTTTAGTTGTGGGTCCTTCTAGTTGTGCCGTGTGGGATGCCACCTCAGCAATGGCTTGATGAGCGGTGCCATGTCTGCGCCCAGGATTTGAACTGGTGAAACCCTGGGCTGCCAAAGCGGAGCGTGCAAACTTACCACTCGGCCACAGGGCCGGCCCCTGGGTCATTTTTTACAATTCCAACAATCCAGTTAATTTCTTCAGTACCCAACTGAATTCTGTATTCTAGATTCTTCTTGTCCATCTTTCAACCTCAATCATAATGCCCTTTTAATGATAGTCTCTTATATCCTATTAGACTAGGGTTTCTGAGCCTGGGCAGTATTGACACTTTGGGTTGGATAATTCTTTGTTATGGGGGGCTGTCCTGGACATTGTAGGATTTGGCATTATCCCTGGCTTCTACCCACTGGATGTCAGTAGCACCATGAGCCCCCTCCCCGCAAGCTGTGACAACCACAGTGTCTCCAGATATTGCTATATGTACACTGGGGGCACTTTTGCCATGGGTTGAGAACTCTCCTCTATTAGCCCCATGGCTGCTGTACTTATCTCATTTTTACGTCTGGCCGCCAGTTGAAAGTCCTTCTAATGGTAAACTGGAAAGGTAGACCAGGATCAGCTTGTACACAATCTTGAATGCCGCGCTAAGAGACTTACACATACTCTCATAGGCAGTAAAGAGCCATCAAAAGTCTTTCGGGGTTGGCCCAGTGGCCCAGTGGTTAAATTTGTGCCCTTGGCTTTGGCAGCCTGGGGTTCACTGGTTTGGATCCAGGGTGTAGACCTACGCACTGTTTGCTAAGCCGTGCTGTTGCAGGCATCCCACGTATAAAATAGAGGAAGATGGGCACAGTTGTTGGCTTAGGGCCAATCTTCCTCAGCAAAAAGAGGGGGGTTGGCAGTAGATGTTAACTCAGGGCTAATCTTTTTTAAAAACCAAAAGTCTTTAATAGGACTGACCTAATAACTGGAGGTATAATTTGCATCTTATATACTTTACGCACAACACTCTTTGGAGGAAGGGAACAGGGCTCAGATCAAATACTTGCCTAGATTAACATAGCTGAGTCAGGGTCTGATCCTTGACTCCTGCTCATTCCTCTGCATCTCACCAGCACCGAGTTAAACCAGCACTATTCACCCAGCTGGCATCTCCATTTCATGGCAAAGCCTGGAAGCCTAGGCCTGGCTGCCGCTTGTTGAAATAGCACAGACTGTAGCAGCAGACTAAAGATCAGCCTTGGGACATAGAGGATGGGAGCCAGGAGAGAGCTGGGGTGGGAAGACTGATCAAGTGCATCTTATTCCCCAGGTGGGACAACTGCAGCTCTCCCACAACCTTAGCTTGGTGATCCTGGTGCCCCAGGACATGAAACAACATCTTGAAGACGTGGAGCAGGCTCTCAGCCCCTCTGTCTTCAAGGCCATCCTGAAGAAGCTGGAGATGACCAAGATCCAGCCTACTCTCCTGATGATTCCCCGAATCAAAGTAAAGAGTAGCCAGGACATGCTGACAATCATGGAGAAGCTAGGTGAGCCCTGGCCGCTTGGCATTGCTCCCGGGCCATCAGAGGAGACGGGGCGGGATCCCTAAAATGCAGGTAGCATAAGCTAGAGTATTTTTTACATCTATCCTCTCTGGCTGTCCCTCCATCCTATGAGTTAGAGGGGCAGGTGCTAATATCCGTTGGATCATTGAGGAAACTGAGACTCAGAAAATTTACATGACCTATGCAACATCCCTTGAGCTAGTTAGGAGTGAGCTAGAACACCAGTCTACGTCTCTAACTCTTCACTGTTTCCACTATGGTTCATTATGACATAGACCCTGGGACAGGCGACCAAGGTGGGTTGTGAGTGCTCCTTCCCCAGAGATATTTCATAACACTCAACCACCCCAGGGAAGATACAAGAAGCTACCTGGATAAGAGGCTCTGGAAGCTTCTGAGTTTAGGAGAAGCAACAGAAACTCCATTTCTTAACCTTTGGCCTCACTTCCTGATCTTTCACCTCACATCCAGATACAGCTTCATTTTCTGTTATAGAACTTGACCTCCTAATAGATGATCTTGTTTCCTAGTATATGACATCACCCTTGTATATAACTTCATTTGGTAACATGTGACCTCTTTCTGATACATTACCTCACTTCCAACGTCCTTGTTGATAAGGAAGCAATGACATCATTTTTCAGGGGTTTTTGGGGAGGTGGTGGAGGCAAGATCTCTCACCTCTGGAGAGAAGGTGGTGGTTGGAGTGAAGATGGGCCCACTGAGAGAGCATCCCACAAACCAGAAGGTGCGATAGATAATTTGATAAACAAGGGAGGAGGAAGAAGAGAATATTGGGTCTTGGGTCCAACCCAGAAAATTCAGAACAACTCTCTCCAGCAGGTGAGGGTTTCCTGCTAGTCTTTGACTCATCATTTTTCTCTGGTTATGCCCTAGAATTCTTTGACTTTAGTTACGACCTCAACCTGTGCAGGATGACTGAGGACCCGGATCTTCAGGTTTCTGCGATGCAGCACCAGATCACGCTGGAGCTGATGGAGTCCGGGGTGGAGGCGGCTGCAGCCACGGCTGTGTCTGTGGCCCGCAATTTGCTGATCTTCCATGTGGATCAGCCCTTCCTCTTCGTGCTCTGGGACCAGCAGCACAAGTTCCCTGTCTTCATGGGGCGAGTGTATGACCCCATGGCCTAAGACCTGCAGGGGACCGGGCAACGGCAAGCCCTACCCCTCAAACCTCAGCTCTCCACTTGCAGCCCTGCTGCTGCCTGCCTGGGCTTGCCCCCAGCCACCTTGCACCTTGGGTCCTTTGCCCTCCACCTGAAGGGTTCCCTCAGGGTCTTGTGAAAGGACCTGCTTTTGTCATCCCTGTGACTCTTTAAATCACTCTCTGCAGCTTTGTCTGGTACAAGTACACAGACTCTACAAATAAAACCTGGCAGACCATGACTTCCTCTCTTATTTGCCTTTCGATTTTAGAGGACAAGGGCTACCATGGCCCCTGTATTGGCTAGCTATTGCTGTGTAACAAGTCATTCCAAACTTAGTGGCTTAAAATAGTAACCATTTATTGTTTCACGTAAGTCTTGGGGTTGGGGCTGAGTGGTCTTGCTGATCTGGGCTGGACCTGACTAATCTTCCCTAAACTCACTCATGTATCTGTCATAGTTGATGGGTTGGTTGGGAGGGTAACTGATTTCCAATGGCCTCCACTAGGCCACCTTGGCTTTCTGCATGTCTCCTATATCCTTCTAGCAATGGCAAGGTTCCAAGAAAGGAGTCAGAAATGAGCCATCTTTTTCACACCTTTGTGCCTCTGCTTGCATCAAGTTTACCGTTGTCCCGTCAGCCAAGGCAAGTCACACGGCCAGACCTAGGGTTAGAGTGGAAAGTCACTCCAAGATTACAGGGTAAAGTCATTAATTGGGGGCTAGTCATGCAATCCATTTGTCACAGTAATAATTGTAGCTGGCATTGTTGGGCACTGACACAGGCAGTCTGCTAAGAGCTTCACAGACATTTAATCCTCAAAAACTTTATATGGTAAGCTAAATTCAGAGAGGCTGAATCTTGCTCATAATCGTGCTGTTAGGAAACGGCAGAACTGGATTTGAAAGCATGTCTCTATGACTCTTAAGTCTAAGCTCATAGCCACTATCTTCTATGTCTGCCCTTCTATCTTAAATCCTGCCTTTTTTTTTTTTAGATTTAATTTTTCCTTTTTCTCCCCAAAGCCACCCGGTACATAGTTGTATATTTTTAGTTGTGGTTCCTTCTAGTTGTGGCATGTGGGACGCCACCTCAGCATGGCTTGATGAGCAGTGCCATGCCTGCACCCAGGATCCGAACTGGCGAAACCCCTGGGTCGCCAAAGCGGAGCGCGTGAACTTAACCACTCGGCCACGTGGCTGGCCCCCAAATCCTGCCTTCTGTTAATATTTTATTTATTCAACAAACTTAGTACCTAGCATGTGTAGGGCACTATGCTAAGCCCAGAGCTATAAAGACAACTTAAACCTAGTACCTGCTTTCAAAACCTATAGCTTGTTGGGGGAGACAGATAGGAAGATAAATTTAACACAGCGTTCTTTTCATCTCTCTGATTTCTCTTAATGGGTTTTCCTCATTTCTAGCTTCTACTCATAGACTCGCTGATGGCCCAGCTCTTAGCCCTTCTGTCTCCCTCTTTCCCGTTCTCATCCCATCTCTATTTCTTTCTCTGCATCCCTGCACTGTGTCTGTCTCTTCTGCCTCTCATCCCCTCTCCTTGTTACAGCATTGTCAACCACAATGTGCTGTCATTTCTGGATTCAGCCTTGGGCTTCAGGTCTGGTCATCCTTGCCCCCTCCCAGTGCCACCTTCCCAACTCACGCACTTCAGACGTGCAGGTCAGTTTCCAACCACAGACAGTCCTGAGGTAAGCGTAGCATGACTACACATGGGGATTTGGCCATCAGTCCACAGACATTTATCAAGCATCCCCGCTGCATGGAGATTTGATTTCCTAATAGGGTCTCAACTTATGTCAAGCTCATCCTGAGTGAGGTGATTCTGTGGGGTGAGTGTTTTCCTTAAGGCCATCAAAGC
This sequence comes from Equus quagga, assembly GCF_021613505.1. NCBI lineage: Eukaryota > Metazoa > Chordata > Mammalia > Perissodactyla > Equidae > Equus > Equus quagga. Next base: position 14,767,295 of record NC_060283.1, on the reverse strand, counting down.
CACCAGGATATATGCTCCAGGGACTTCTCCCACCTGCAGAATCGAACTTCCCCATCCCCCTCTTGCAGAATACTCCAGTGATAAGGAGAAACTGAGGCATGGGGAGGCAGCGTGGTAACTGATCTAGCTGGGTACTACAGCCAGGCTTGCTCTCAGCACTTTGTGCTGGTCCTCTTCTCTATGGTCCTGGGCTGGGATGTCAAGCTCAAGGCTGAAATACAGGATGGGAAGTGACCCAAACTTGCAGTGTGCTTTCTAGTTCACACATGTTCTGGTTGAGGTCAGGGGATCCTGAGAGGGGAAGAAAGAAGACATAGGGGGTATTCACGGCTTATCCCCTACCCTGTCACTCATCTGCTGCTGCTTGCTTCCTGCTCTTAGATGGCGCCTCAGGACCTGGCTTCCCATGTGGACTTTTTCTGGGGCAAAACCTCAAGATGCCAGGTCCCAGGTCAGAGGCCTTCCTTGCAGCTCAGTCTCCCTGCCAAGGCCACGAACCAAACAAGAGTCACCCAGACTTCACTTGCAACTCCGTGGGCATGGAGAGATCACCACTCTCACCAGGCTTGATTTACGGAGTGATCTCTCCGGCCCTTCCCTTCTCAGTGCCTCAAAAGTCAATCTCAGGCTGCTGGGAAGATGCCAAACTCCTGTCTGGGCTGGTCCCACCCTGATTCTTATGTGAGGAACTGCTGAGAGCAAAGATACTTCCCACATTCAGGAAGACTCCCCCCTCCCTGGGGACATCTTGACATGAGAAAGGTGGTGCTCCGTGCCAACCTGAAATGTGAACAAGCAAAGTCAGGAGGTGGAAGGTGATTCTGACCCATGGGCACAGTACTCTGCAAAGTTTTTGATCCTCCCCTCCAAGCTGAGAGCCAGGTATTCCTGTTTGTGAGATAAGGAAGGTAAAACTCAGAAAGGTTAAGTAACTATTCACAGGTCACACAGCTGTAAATTGATCCCATGCTATCTAAATTCAAATGTACTAGATGGCTTATTTGGCTAGACCTATTTCCTTTCTGCCCAAATTAGATTATAAATCAAATCTGTGTTTTCTTATGCCCTGCACCAAACCTAGCAAAGCGCCTTACCACAAAAAATAAATCTACTGGCGTGAATGAATGATTCAATGAATGAATGACCACATCTGGGGAGAGGGAAAGAGGAGATGATTACTCATCTGGAAAGAGTGGAGGATCTGGAAGTGAAGAGAATTTAAATATTTTCTGTTCTGAGGTTTTTCTTGTAAGAGGGCATGTGTCACTCTTTTGGGGTTTATTTGTTTAAAGCAAACGTTTATTTAGCTCTTGAGTCGTAGAGACAGTGAAGGCCTGGCAGGTTTAGGGTGGCCCTGGTTATGTGCCTGCCGCAGTCAGCTGGGGGTTTAGCTGGACGGTCTGATGAGGTTCGGCTCTGCTGAGCTTGTAGAGGCTCCTTGTGCCTTGGCTGAGATGGGACAGATGAGGGACTCTGCTCCATTTGGTCACTCATCTTCCAGGAGGGTGGTCTGGTCCTGTTCACATGGAGCCTGCATGAGTCTTAGGAAGGGAGCATAGACATGCAGGGCCTTTGAGTCGAAAGCTAGGAGGTAATAGAACATTATTTCTTCCTCATTCTACTGGTCAAAGTAAGTCACCAGAGAGCTCAGATTCAAAGAGCAAGGAAAGAGTCTCTACTTCTTAAAAGACCTGCAAAGTCACTCTGCAAAAGACATGGACATAAGGAAGCATGAATCATTGTGGCCACTTTTCCAATCTACCACAATGTCTGAAATATTTGTAGAGAAACTATTAGCTTTCCCCAGCAACTTGCTGCTCTGAGATTTTCCTCCAAGAATCAAGGGCTTTTTGTGTATATCATTGTAATATTAGAAACAGTTACTACGTGAAGTTTCAATTTGCTTGCACATAATTTTTACTCTTCTTCTGCTCGCTCTGTGCCATGCTTAACAACCCCAGCCCCTCTACCTGCATGTGTTACTTTTGAGAAAGACAGACAGGGCCATGCACTCCTAGGCACACACACGTCTAAGACCCCCCACTCGCCTGCCCTGGCCTGCAGTCCTACTCTGGCAGAGACAAAGTTCTGTGTGTTGGCCAACCTAGTTCCGCTGATCTGCTTCCCATCCCCAGCTACACCATCCTCCACAGGCGGGTTTGGTTGAGGGTATTCCGAGAAAGAACGCTGTAGCCTGATTAGGGTTCCATTGCAGTTACTCCTTTCAGCCACATGGTGTCGCTGTTGAAACTTTGTCCTGCGTAGCCTTTTGGACAGACGGAGCTTCCTGCGAGGTTCCAGATTCTTAAACAGCCAAAGTGGGAATTTAAACTTGGATTCCAAAGTTTACGATTGACGCTCGTGCAGCCACTGTTTCCCAAAGATCAGCACCTTCAAGTTCCGCCTGGATTCCGAAAGGCTTCCGGCCTGAGCCACATGCTGTGTCAGAACCAGCCTGATTCCTACAGACCCCTACGGTCGGGTTGATAACAATAGTGAGGGCTACCTAACACGCGTAGAGCACTCACCGAGCCAGCCCTCAGGCGCTGGACTAAGAATTTTTCGTGGATTACATGATTTCATTTAAGGGGAGATCATACCTTATGAAAAGCATATGTTACTGAAGACAGATAACTCAAGACTTAAAGAACTTGACGCTATATTTGTGACACTTATAAAAGGTTGGGAGAGGAATCTTCAACCATGGGAGAATATGTTTGCCTTGATGCTATTTTTTATTTACTAAACACTAAAATCTCTAATGTTTCACAGAGTAGGCACTCCTAAAGTAACTGCTTGGCATGTCATGAGAGTTATTTGGGCTTTTTCATAGTGTTTTCTCATCTCTAACTTCCATTACAAAGTTATTGATTTTGGAGAGTGTTTCTGGCACTAACATCACCACTTAGTGAACTCAGAGATAACACCATTCTAGGATACAGAAAATATTTTAAATGATAATGTTGAATATATTAAAATGCCAGCACATTAGTCATTAGCGTCACCCTCAGGAGTTATGACGTACATAACAACAGCTTCATTCACATGGTATGAACACTGAAGGCGGTTGTTTTGCCAGCTTTTGCCAGCTCAAGTGATGCTGCTGTGTGGCAATGGTTGCAAAGACAGTCTACAACTCGCTCCACTCACTAATTTCAAAATCGTGCAAGCTTGATGATTTTTTTCAATTTAGGGGGAATTGCAATTGTTCAAATTTGCATAATCTATGAGAGCATCACACCATTCTTATCCCCTTTTTGTAGATGAAAAATGCAGCCTTAGAGAGCAATTAATCTACTCCTTCAAGGTCTCGTAGCTGATGAACAGGGGAGCTGTGAGTAGACTCCAGTGCTTAGTAACCTAGATTCCACTTCTCTCAAGGTAATTTTATTTTAGAGAACTTACTCATACTCTTTGTCCTAAGTCTTAGTTGAAATTACAGTCATCCATTCCAAAAGCTCTCCACAATTTTGAATCTTAGGAAGACATTTTAGGGAAATACGAATTCCCCTCATCTCAGAAAAACTCTTATGCAAATTGGAACACTTCCTCCATCCTGACCTGCTTTGGCCACCAGGTACCTCAGAGAGTAGCATCAAGGCACAGATGTCTTTGTTATTTCCTCCCTCAGGAGAGGGGCTGCCCATCATTTGGATAACTAAGAGGGGCCAATCAAGTGATTTTTTTTTTTAAGATTGGCACTTGAGCTAACATCTATTGCCAATCTTTTTGTTTGTTTTTTTGTTTCTTCTTCTTCTCCCCAAAGTCCCCAAGCACATAGTTGTATATTCTAGTTGTAGGTCCTTCTAGTTGAGCTATGTGGGATGCCATGTCAGCATGGCTTGATGAGCAGTGCTGGGTCCCCTCCCAGGATCCGAACCAGTGAAACCCCGGGCCACCAAAGCAGAGCGCGTGAACTCAACCACTTATCCACGGGGCCGGCCCCTCAAGTGACTTCTTAAAACTGAAAGTCTGCTTCAAGCGAGCCAGACAAAAGTCTAGCATTTTCTGTATTCCTCTCATTGCATATTTAATATTTGTCTTGAGTAACAACTTAGCATATATGCACACATATACATATAGGTACTCACAAACATACATATGTGCATGCACTTACATGCATACACTGATACGAGAATCACGAATATACACATATACTCACATTCACACACGTGTACAAAAGCACAGGCACACCAGCCTCTGGAATTCTGTGCCAGAGTTTCAGGGCAAACTTTACTTCCAGCCCCAGCCCCAGTGCCTGAGGAGGGCCTCCCAGGCAGGGAGGAACAGGGAGCACTCCCCCAAGGGAAGACTCTCAGAGCCAGTCAGCACTGATTACAAGCCATGGAATAGACTCATCCATCATCCCCGAGTGACAGGCAAGCTGTGTAGCCTGCCTCTGGGTCTCCCAGCCCCCTCCCCCATTCCACCCCATTTCTCCTTGAGTGACCGCAGATCGCAGATCGGCTCCACAGAGGGAAAAGTGTCTTAGCCGTGTATTCAGTCCTCTCCAAAAACATAAATATGGCCATGCTCTGGCTCAGCTCTTAGCCTTCTGCTCTTCTCCACACACCCTGAGAGCTCCTGCGGAGCTACCCCAAGATCCTCCCATGCATAACCCCCTTTCAATGGGGTTTTACCGTGTGCCCCACACTGGGCTTCATTTTCAGAATTTCATGGAAACGTTGCAATAATCCCATGACTTGGTATTATTTTGCCAGATTTGCCAATGAAGAAAAGCAGCCTCTAAGAAATAATTTACTCAGGGTCACCCAGCTGGGAAGGCTAGAGATGGTATTCAAACAAGAGTCGGCTATTTGCATATCCCAGGACCCCCACACTTTTCCCACCCACCCCACCTCCATGCAGAGGACGCCCCAACTCACCTTTCACAGGTTTGAAGAGCCTGCTTCTTGCTGAGCATTTCTTCTTGGAAACCCCACTGGCACTTCTTCCTCATCTCTCCTAAATCAGTGTAAGAGCCAAAGTCTGAAGGAGAGTCCCACAGTGGAAGACTAAATACCAGCCCCAAGGGCCGAGGGTCAGGGGCTGAGGAGAAAACGCATGTCAACAGCCAGCCAGAGTGAGAGGAGCGCAGTGCTGGATGATGGCCACACCCTCACCGTGGACAGTGTTGGTGTGGTCACAGCATGCCTGACTGTTGGCTGGCTCCGGGGTACCAGTCAGAGCCAACTCCTGCTCTCCTGCCACAGCCATACTGTCAGGCCTGGGTCCCCAACCCCTGTTCATCAAGCTGTATTCTTGGGGACTAAGTGTCCTGATGCCTCTGGGGCCCCTTCAGAGGTGAGGCCAGGGCAGTGTGGGCCTCATTAGAAAAGTCGGCTCCCCTGCTGAAATAATTTTGAAAACCTCCTGGAAGGCAGAGAGCATGTTTTTTTTGTCATGTTCCTCAGCTTCAAGCATGGAGCCTGGCATCTACAGAGTTGGCACTCAGTATATATGGGCTAAAACAAAGCAAAGCTAAACAAAAAAATGCTTCTTTGAATCCTGTCCTCTAATTTAAATGCTGCCATTCTTCCAAGTACAGCGCAACCCGTCATCTGCCGGCAGTGTCCTCAGCTCTTCTCAGCCAGCAGCATACTGCCTGGAATAATCTGTAACATGCTCATGAGTGTTTGCCTTTTCACTCCAACCACTAGGAAGCTCCCTGGGAACTTGGTTCAGACTGTGCTTCTTTGGAACCATCTATGCCTATAAATGCACGTCAAACGTTCTTGGTTCAAAGTGTACAATGTCCATATTTGGGTAAAGATTATATTTTACAGTAATGACATTGATGTTTTTCAAGAAACCATTGGAGGAAGGAATACCAAAGCACAGCTTCTCAGAGTTATTATCAGCTAAGCGTCTTACCTCACAAGCTATCTGTCAGCAGGGGGAATTACACATTTGTGTTTGGGTGGTCTTTCCTCCTCACTACAGCCCCAGGCCTTTGATCCCTGGGGTCAGGATTTAGGATTCCGTGGATGGACGGCTTTAGTCAGAACTGGGGGGTGGCTCTGCATGCTTCGTGGAAGTAAACATCAGGAGTCTGGAGTTTTAGCTGCTCTAGGATTAAACAATGTGACGGCCGTGAAGACTGCCTTTCCTTGTCTACTCAAATAGACCACCTAAAGAGCATCTACACTCTGTTACTGTCCTGGGGGGCCCTTTCCCTTCCCTCTAATTGATGTTTAGTAACTATAGAATTCCCAAATCCATCCACCTTGTTTGTGTCCACCTAAGATGTTTAACCTAACAATTATTTAAACACAGGAATATAAAAACCATGAAGGGCCCCCCAAGGGTACTGAAAGAAAGGAGAGAACTAGTCTCTGACACTAACTAGTCTCTGTTGAGAAGCATCATTCTTGCAGCATCATTCACAACAGCCAAGAGGTGGAAGCAACCTAAACATCCCTTGGTAATGTGGATAAAGAAAATGTGGCATATACATAAGATGGAATATTACTCAGCCTTAAAAATGAAGGAGATCCTGGGGACAGCCCTGCGGCCAGTTGGTGGCTCCACTTCAGCAGCCCAGGGATTCACTGGTTTGGATCCTGGGCCCGGACATGACACCACTCATCAAGCCATGCTGAGGTGGCATCCCACATAGCAGAGCCAGAAGGACCTACAGCTAGAATATACAACTATGTAGTGGGAAGCTTTGGGGAGAAGAAAAAAAAACGAGGAAGATTGGCAACAGATGTTAGGTCAAGGCCAATCTTTAAAAGAAAAAGAAAAAGAAAAAAAACCCTCCAAGCCTGTGTCATATGTGTATGAAGTGTGAATTGATGCTCACAAATTGGTGCGGGAATCAAAAGCTAATAAAAGTAACACAAAAACTCAACACTAACTTAAAAAAAAGAAGAAAAATGAAGGATATCCTGCCATATGCTACAACATGGATGAACCTTGAGGACATTATGCTAAGTGAAATGTCAGTCACAAAAAGACAAATACTGTGTGATCCCACTTACTTGAGATACTTAGAGTAGTCAGAATCATGGAGACAGAAAGTAGAGTGATGGTTGCCCTAGGGCTGGAGCGAGAGGGAGAAGGAAAGCTGTTTTTCAATAGGTGTAGTGTTTCAGTTGTGCAAGATGAGAAAGTTCTAGAATCTGTTGCACAACAATGTGCATATAGTTAACACTACTGTACACTAAAAATAGTTAAAAGGGTAGATGTTATGTTATACGTTTTCTACCATACACACACACGCGCACACACACACACACACAAACACCATTCATGGACAACAGTACTGTCCCAGGGCTTTCCCAGTAGTAAAATACTCCCAAAATACAATCCTGCACAATGAGTATTGTTTTCCTTGCTTCATAAAGGGAGGAAAGGAGAGATCTGGAAACATATTTGAACCTACAACCACATCACTCCAGCAGCCGAGCTTTCTAACCACATAGCTCAGACTCTTCCACCCTCAGGTGGAACTGGGCTCGTGACCATCACTCCATAGATAAGAGCAGAGGTGGGGGCATGAGTTTAGAGAGATTTCTCTGGTTTCGCAAGGCCAGACTTTCCGTGTCAAACCACTTCCCCAACCATATCAACAATCTCCCCCACCGTATGTTCCCCACTTCTTCCTTTATAATAGGACCTCTGATTTTCAGCTGGTTACTTGACCACTTGTTACTTCCTCCCTTGAAGCTAGTTGTGGCCATGTGACTAAGTTCTGGCTAATGGGATGTAAGCAGAGGTGTCATAGATAATTTTGGAGAGGTGTCCTTAAAAGAGAGGCGTACCCTTCTTCAGTCCTTCTTCCTCCCTTCTGCTGGCAGGAATAAAACATGATGGCTGGAGCTTGAGTAGCCGTCATGGGTCATGAAGTAGAATCTAATATTAACTGACAACTCAGATCATAGTATGTTGATACCATCATGTAAGGCCCTTGCACACAATAAGTACATCTGATTTATTGATGCTGCATATATTGCACATTGGAGAAATTTGAAGTCATCCCATTGGTGCTGGCATGTCTAGTAGGACCCAGATCCTTCAGGGCTTATGGTTGGAAGAAATCACAAGACACGTACAAGTTGAAGCCAAGATCATTGACTTCTCCCATTTTCCCATTCATTTGATAAGTATCGGTTGAGTGCCTACTATTTGCCAGACACTGTTTTAGCACTGGAAATACAGTGCTAAGCATGATATAGTCCCAGTCCCTCCCGAACATGCACTTTCGTGGAATAACATCTCCCTTCCACTTTCCACCACATCATATGAAATGTCCCAGTGCATGAGGGGGGTTTAGGGAGAGGCCTGAAATGTGGGAGGAATTTTGAAATGTAGCTGAAGAGGAACAATTTTCTCTTGCCCCAGATTTTCTCAGAATGTCTATTTCGGAGGGACATAGGAGACATTCCCGCCCTGGCTTGTGCTGGAGGTTGGGGTTGAGTCAGAGCGACAGTATGAAATCAATGAACTCACCAACTGAGCCAGTTCTTTAAGTTTCTCTGGGGTTCCAAAGGGACCCAGCTACCGAAAAAGGATTCCTGGCAAATGTGGTAAGTTCACCAGTGGGCATCTATAATTTCTAAACCAAAATCATAGCACAAGGTCTGAGAAGGCCCTGTACCTGTGGGATCCGCTAAAACTGAAAAGTTTTGAAATCAGAACTCTCCCCAAATATTGATTTGGAGCATATGACATTGTATCATATCAGCTAGACCCATCATCCTAAAGCTCTTTTGCTGCTAGAAATTAATAAATCTAGTAGTTCATTGAAGCACTATTCACAATAGCCAAGACACAGAAACAATCTAAATGTCCATTAACAGATGAATAGATAAAGAAAACGTGGCATCTACATACAATGGAATATTATTCAGGCTTAAAAAAAGAAGGAAATTCTGCATTATGCGACAACATGGGTGAACCTTGAGGACATTATGCTAAGTGAAACAAAGCCATCACAGAAAGACAAGTGCTGCACGATTCTGCTCATATGAAGCATCTAAAATAGCCAAGCTCTTAGAATCAAAGAGTGGAATGCTGGTTGCCAGGTGCTGGAGGAAGGAGGAAATGGGGAATTGCTAATCAACTAGCGTAAAGTTCGGTTAAGCAAGATGAGTAAGTTCTAGAGATCTGCTATACAGCACTGTGCCTATAGGTAACAACACTGCATTGTACACTTAAAAATTTGTCAAGAGGGTAGATCTCATATTTAGTGTTTGTTAAATGTTCTTGCCACAACAAAATAAAAATAAATAGATAAATAAATCTGGCAGTGGACCAACAATTTATCCAGCACTAAGCTAGGTGTTCTGATTGATGCTCCTGAGAAACTTTCCTTCCATCTGGGGAGATCCAGCAAGGCAGACAAAAGGTGGCAATCCCTGCTCTGAGGGAGGCTCTTGGTCTGGTGGGAAATCAGACAGAAAACAACATAACAGCTCAAGGCAGAAGGTGCAGGTGAAAAGGCAAGTCAGGGTAAGTTTGCAAGGCCTTGAATGCCTTGCTAAGAAGTTTGGAATATACCCTCTTTAAGAAGGTCTAACCTGGAGGGAGATGAGAGGGAAAGTTGCCGGGTGGGTGGTATGTAAATGGACTCCAGAGGATTCTTGATCCCCTTGAAATGTACACCCAAACACAAAATACAGATTTTTCTAGAAAGAGTTACCCATAGTTTTCATCAGCTTTTTAAAGAAGGGTCCATGACCCCATAAATGCTAGGAAGCATTGTCTAGGCACTGGGGAGCTGTCACAATTTGGGGTAGACGAATGATCTGAGGTTTGGGTTGTGGACTCATACGCTCCATCAGTGGAGTGGGCGTTGGAAAGAGAGTTGTTCAGAGGATGATACAAAACCCCAAGGTGGATACTAGGCTGGCAGGGGAATGGAGAGGACAGGACACATCTGAGAGGGAGAATGCACAGGATTTAGGGCAATTTGGATGAAGGTGGTCTGGGGAAAGAAAGACAAACATTAGAATTCTAGTTGGAACCTGAAAGCAAAAGATGTAAAAGAAATTATGACTGACTTTCAAATGACACAATTTCTTTTAATCTGCCTTAGAGACGGAAGAAATATTTTCACAAATCCAGCCCAGGGTGCCTTCCTAACCACAGACTCACCAGGCAGTTTGCCAGAATTTCACTTTAGTCTATGGTGTGTGGTTTTTTTTTTCTTTTAAAGATTTTACTTTTTCCTTTTTCTCCCCAAAGCCCCTCCAGTACATAGTTGTATATTCTTCGTTGTGGGTCCTTCTAGTTGTGGTATGTGGGACGCTGCCTCAGCGTGGTTTGATGAGCAGTGCCATGTCCGCGCCCAGGATTCGAACCAACGAAACACTGGGCAGCCTGCAGCGGAGCGCGCGAACTTAACCACTCAGCCACGGGGCCAGCCCCTATGGTGTGTTTTGATATGAGAGTCAGATATACTACTCTCATCCTCTACATCATGTGATTCACATCCAGAAATTCTGTAAGATTCTAATGACTTGGAGAAAAACCTAGAGTCACTTGTTTATGTTTAAGATTGTATTTCAGTGGGTCACCTCAGAGCCTCCCCATCTTTATAAAGCAGGAGGTCTCTCCTCTGGTCCTATAGCATCAACCCATGTTGCGTGAGCTATTCCAATTTCCACAGCAGATGAGGACGGGTAAAGATGACTCCAAGGTTTGCAGCCTAAGCAATTGTCTTACATTTTTAATTGCAAAATAGAACCTAGAAAGAGAAGCAGGTTTGTGGGGAAGATGAAGGTAAGATAATTAAACTGGGTTTGGGCAAACTGAATCCAGGTATCACTGAGACATTTTATCAGTCAGGAAGATTTTGGTTGCAGGTGATAGAATTCAACTGAAACCGATGTCAGCAGCAGAGGGAATGTCTTGGCTTACGGAGGTTCTGCTGTCGGCATGGCTGTATCAGGTTCTCAGATGATGTTATCAGGCATCTGTCTCTCACCATCTCTTGCCATCTTGTTCTCTATTATGTTTTCATTTTAGGCAGATTCTCCTCTACGTGGCAGCAGTTATGACACGAGTAGTTTCAAGCGTAACAAACCCGAGCAATGCCACTTTTCCAAAGGTTCCAACAGACATCTCAGGCCTAGTTCTGATGGACTCGGATTGGATACCCATCCTTGCATCAATTATTGTGATTTAATTGTCTAAATCTGCTGTGGTTGACAGCCTCCGAGTCAGCCCTGAGTGATCCCATTTCCTAGTATTCGCATCCTTGTGTAATCCCCTGCTCTTGAGTAACTTACTTCTAACTAACAGCATATGGCAATGTTGAGGAATTATCATTTCTGTGATTAGGTTACAAAAGATTGTGACTTCCATCTTGCTAACAGACTCTCTCTCTCATTGGCTGCCATGTTGGAGATGACCACGTTGCAAGGAACTGAGGGTGGCCTCCAGCCAACAACCACCAAAAAACTGAGGCCCTCAGTCCAACAGGCCTCAAGGAACTGGATCCTGCCAACAACCATGAAAGTGGGCTTAGAAGCAAATCCTTCCCCACTGAACCTTCAGATGAGACCCCAGCATTGGGCTGACATTTTGATTGCAGCTCCATGAGAGATCATGATCAGAGGACCCAACTAAGTCCTGCCCAGATTCCTGACCCACAGAAACTGAGAAAATAAATATGTGCTGTCTTAAGCCACTGAGTTTGGGACTAATCGGTTACACAGTAATAGACAACTACTATATCTCGGTTATGTGACTGCCCCTGAAGGGGCAGATGAGGTCAGGTTCATGTGAACCGTGGGACTGAAAGTAGATAATAAGAGCCTCCCCAAAGGAAAGCTAAGGTGTAGTTACCAGAAGGGGGATGGGATCTGGGCAGGCAAAAGCACCAGATGTCTACCTCACACATCTATTTGGTAATGTAAGGAGGTAACTGCAAACACACCTGGAAATATAGGTTTGGCAGTGATTCACGTGCAGGCAATTGTTGAAACTCTAAGAACCGATGAAGGAGAGAAGAGGCAAGGGCAGATCTCTTGGGAATAGCAATAATCTGGGGACAGATGGAAAAAGAGGTAAAGGTGATCAGGTGAGGGCAGAGGTGTAGGAAGACATGTTTGATGTTAGACAAATTCAGCCTGTCTGGTCAGTAAGACATGCATCTGAGGAGTCACAGCCTTCTGTTAGAAATCTGGGTCTTCCATTCAGAAGCTGTATATTGGGAAACCACCAGCACAGAAGTGACCGTTGCAATCAGTCAGGTGGATGATTTTGTCCAGTGAGAAAGTATGAAGGGAGAAGAGAACCAAGGACAAATCCTTGCAGAATGTGTCTATTTAGGCAGCAGGGGGAAGAAGAAGACCCACAGGAAGGAAACTGAGAAGGAATAGTTGGAGAGGTAGGAGGCAATCCAATCCAGAAGCCATGGGCATTTTAAGACTGATACAGTCAAGGGAGGCAAATGCCAAAGAGAGGTTGTGTGTGATGAGGATTGAGAAAAGAATGGTGGATCAGTAATGAGGAGGTCACTGGTGACCCTAGTGGGAACGATTTCAGTAGAAATTTGGGGCAGAAGCCAGACTGTATGGGTTTAAGAATGGGTGGGACATGCAGGAGAGATGTAGTAAGCTGACTAGCACTGTGAGAAATTTCAAAGTAGGTTGTGGGAAGACTTGAGCATATATGTAGGCTGAGGGGGAAAGTCTGGGCTGTGTCCTTCCACTCCTATCTCAGAGTAACTTCAGTTGCCTGCCTTGAGTTCTATTATATCTTTCTGAGAACAGGGTCCAAAACTGCCCACAAACTAGATGATGGCAAACTTGTTGTACAGAGCCAGTTAGTAAATACACTAGGCTTTGCCAGCCATAGGGTCTCTGCTGCAACCACTCAACTCTGCCATTATAGTGTGAAAGCAGCCGTAGACAGTACTTAACCAAATGAACAGGGCTGTGTTCCAATGAACTTTATTTATAAACAGGCAGAGGGCAGGATTTGGCCCATGGGCTGCACTTTGCTGACCCTTGCTCAAGGCTCATGGAAAGGGGTTGGAGATTCAATAAATGGGGCAATTGATGAAGCAAGAATAGGATCGAGACCTCAGGGAAATGGGTTTGCCTCAGAAAGAAGGTTCTTGCGTCTATCTGGGCACCTGTTGCCATCTGACTTCTACTTTATAGAGTGTCTGCCTTGTACTCCTCAACTGTGAACACGCTGGGGCCAGGAAGATTTCCTAACAATGACTCCAGAGACTTCCACACAGGAGTGCTCAGCCACATACGTAGTTGAGAGAAGCAGGCTATTATGGAGGGGAAACTGAAGCGGCTCACATGGCAAGGTCTGTGTCATCTCAGTGAATCAGGAGCCAGGTAATTAGCAACCAAGTTAGCTCCACTCATGTCTACGCAGGGAGGCAACATTTCTCTGATGTTTCAGATTCAGTCTTTCCAAGAGGGGGAAGATTGGGGCGGTGGTCTTCCCATCTCACAATTACAGAATTCTATGTGGTGTACCCAAATAGAGATGTGGGTGGACTCTGGAGATTAGGGAGGAGGGCAAAGGGGGCAGCTCCAGAATGGTCCTGGACTTGCTGTGGGGACTGCAGGGAAGGGAGGCTACTGCAAAGCCCAGGAGCATTCTGGAACTCCCAGAGGAGGAGGGAAGGACATGGAGGTGGGTTGGGGTGGCTGGGAGCCAAATAGCTCCTGGGTACATATTTTTTATACTCTTATAACAGGTTGGACCATGTCTGACTGTTCCTGGCCTCCAGTTTTGACTCTTTCCTGAGAAGGGATGGGGCCAACCTGGGGTTTGGAAGGTGGTAGGTGAAAAAGGAAGCCTTCTGCATTCAGCTCATACCTGGGCACAGCAAATCCAGAAACTGGAGACTGAACTGAGAGGGACTGGGGAGAGTCCAGCCTTTGATGGGGAACTGGAGTCCACTCTACCTTGGGAAGGATGTTTGTGGAACATAGACAGGAGGTCAGCAGACTAAGGAGGAAGCAGCAGAGAGCTGAGGGTGGAGGCACTGGGGTAGCTGGATGAACAGATGGCAGCCATCTCTTGGCAGGGAAAAGGGTAAGAGTATCCTCAAGAAAAATGATGTCACTGGAACTGAGCAGAGGACACTGGGACCCCCATGATCTGTCCCACCTGCCTTTCCAACGTTGCTATTCCCCTTCGTACACGCTAGGTTCTCACTGAATTTCCAACCCATCCTGAACACATCCCGTCATCTCTCCACCTTTCAGTCTTTGTGCTGTTCCCTGTCCTTGGCATTTCCTTCTCCTCTTTCCTCCCATCTTGTGTCCAAATCCTTTCTATTCTTTAAGTCTTGGATGCTGCCTCCTCTAGGAAGCCTTCTTAGATTCCACACTCCATTGGGAGCAATACTTCTCTCCTTTGAATTCTTTGTCTGTCACCAGAGAAGTCACTTAGCAATTTTTGCCTGGTAGTAAAGGAGTATTGAGGACAGAAACCATTCCCCAGGCAGCTCTGTGCTTTCCCCTCGCCCACAGCACATTACCCAGATAGAGGCCCTCTGGAGAAGGGGATGGGACAAATTCTGTACAAGTTCAGGCTGGTGCCGCTGTCCTCTTTACCACCTCCCTGTGGCAGTTCTCTCTCTGCTGGGTTAGAGCCCTGAAAGTGCCAGTCCTAGCCTGTAGCTACCAGAATCCTGACACTCTGTACCTTTCCTCCTGCAGAAGTCTCAGCCCCTTGATAGTTCTGCTTCCTGGTCAGCCCAAGGATAAACCTAGAGTCACTCTTCCACCCTACGGCTTCCTCTCTGCATGGTGGGGGATGCCACGATGGGGTCTCTCAACCACATTGATTCAGGGAACAGGTTCTGGGCTGCCCATGTTCTTGTAACCTTGGCATACTTGGGGAGCGCTGGGTTTTCACGTGCTGGTCGGAGAGCCTATCTGGCCTCCCATGGAGCTGCCTATTCCTCAGTATCAGCCACATTGGCTGGTTTCAACCAGAGTTCCCATTTGTCCCGGGTCAAGGAAGTACATTTATTGAATGAACTTAATGATGTACATGTGTGTGGGTGTGCAGAGCCCCTGAAGAAATGTACTAAGTTTACAGTTTGTGCTAACTTGTAAGCAAAATTATCAACTTGGCGCATGCCCTTGGGCAAGTGACGTCCCTTATCCTTACCCTCATCAACATCTTGGTTTCTAACCTTGAAAAAACAAGAAGGTTGGGTAAACCTGCAAATTCCCTACGATCCCTAATCTTCCATTGTGTCCTGGGTGTATCTCAGCTTCCTTGTCAGAACAGAGATTGACAGTCATAAGGAAAGGATTCCTGGCAGGAAAGGTGGAAGGGATTTGAACCTCATTTCCTGGGCTTGGATGCCCTTCGTGATTTGTGATTTGTGACTTGAATCTTGAGGATTTTGTACCTGAGGACAAAGAGAAAGGTTTTGTTGTTGTTGTTGTTGTTGTTTGGTGAGGAAGATTGGCTCAGAGCTAACATCTGTGCCAATCTTCCTCTATTTTATGTGGGATGCCACCACAGTGTGGCTCCGTGAACTATGCTAGGTCTGCACCCAGGATCAGAACCCACGAACCCTGGGATGCCAAAGTGTAGCATCCAAATTTAACCACTATACCACCGGGTCAGCCCTGATAAAGGATTTTTTTCCCCCGGACAAGAATCATAGAATGTTGTTCACCAGCAGAACCACAAGGATTCTTGACTTGCGCTGTCCAATATGGTAGCCATTGGCTGCACATGGCTATTTAAAAATAATTAAAATTAAACAAAATTTAAAAGCCACTTCCTCAGTTACAGTAGCCACAGTTCAAGTGCTCAATAGCTACATGTGGCTAGTGGCTACGTTATTGGATGACACAGATATAGAACATTCCCATCTTCATACAGAAACTTCTATAGGACAGTGCTCTCCTAGACCGATCTTTTGCAAATGAAGAAACTGAGGCCCATAGAGGGGACATGACCTCGCCAAGCATGTTATGGGCCGAGAACAAAGGTACCAGACTCCCAGGCCTGACTCATTGTTCCACTCCCTGCTGCCTCCTTCTTCCATGCCTCTCTGGGCTCCCAACTCAGAGCCCCTAGTGGGCCCAGCATGTGGGCCAGGCGGCTGGGCTGGTCCCAGGGGATGTTTGTGACTGAGCAGAGCTCCAGATGCTGCACATTCCTGGTAGGGTCAGACCTGCCCCGCGGCATTCAGGGAATTAGCTTCTCTGACTAGCTACAGATCTTTCCGGAGCTGCCCTCTTCTGCCCAGCCCAGGGGGCTGTTTGGCTCTCTGAGCAATCTTATTGCCTTGGGTGAGGCTGAAAGCCTGGGCGGATTCCCTGCTGGAGAGGTACTTCTGCTCAAGGAGGGGTTGGAGGGAGACAGGAAATTGTACCCCTTGTATCTTCCAAGGTCTCCAAGTCCAGCACAAGGGGCATCTGGGAACAGGGTTTCTGCCTGCCCAACCTTGGGGCCGCATTTGGCGGGAACTGGATCTGCCTTCACCTGCAGCCCTGTGGGGTGGCGGGATGTAAAGAGCAGGGAAAAGGGGCATCCTGAGGTGGGGGGGGGGGGAGAAGCCGGGGGAGGGGGCGCCCGGGAGCGCCCTGACCTCGCCGGCTGTTGGGAGGCGGAGGGTATGGGGGTTGGGGGAGAAGAGGGGAGTCTGGCAGCCAATGGGAGGGAGGATCTCGTTTCAAAAGGGTTAACCCACAGCCAATGGGAGCTTGGGGGAGCGGATCCTGCTCACTCCATTCAAGAATCCCAAGTATTCAAGATGGACGGCAGGGAGTGTGGAAGGAGAAAGGGGGCGAGGGGGGAAGAGCGAGATCGGCAGAGGAGAGGGCGCAGCGGCCGGCCGGCCCCCGGATCTCAGTCCCGGCGGGCAGGTGGAGGGGCGGCCGCGGGGGATCCGAGCCCGGCCGGGGAGAGGGGCTGGCGGGGTGCGAGAGGGCGTGAGAGACGGGGAGCGAGGCCAGGGAGGGAAGCCAAGAGGGAGGGAAGGGCAGAGAAAGAGCCCGGGAAGAAGGAGGTGGCAGGCAGAGGAACGTAACGAAGAGCAATGTGTAGGTATCGTGAGCTCCCAGAAGGGTAACGCCACCGATTTTCGGTTTTATTCTCTCTCGGGGAGGGGAGGGGGGTGGTCTGGGCTCTTTCTCTCGTCTTCCCTCTCCCCTCTTCATTCTCCTCCACTTGGGGGCATCTCTTCTATTTTTTCCTTTCGGAACAACTGTAACTGGGAAGCACTAGGCATGTCTTGCTGGGGTGGCTTCACTGTCATTTTCCAGTCGGGGGTGTGGTGGGGAAGGGGTGGGGGGCTCTGCTGGGCAGGGCTGAGGCTGGGCCATCTGTCCGTGCCCGGGCGTGTGTGTGAGGGTGTGGGGCACAGGGGACTTGGCGGGTGTGTTCAGAGGGAAACACAGTGGCCTGAAGGGCTGGAGCAGGGCAGGAGTTCTGCATCTTGAGAAGTTGTGGGGGGAGCCAAGGGGCCGTGTGTGGGTGTGAGGCCCGCTCCTGAGCTAAGGGCTGTGGGGTATTCAGGAGTGCGAGGATGTAGGGGAGCCGTGTGCTCACACTCCAGTGCTTGCTGTTCTGGTAAGTGTGTAGTGAGGGCTGAGTTGTGCAGCAAGTATGGCTGGGAGTTCGTGTGCGCGCGTGTGTGGTCCAGCCTCGAGGTGTGTGCGTGGGGGGCGGGGGGGGCACAGTTGGGTGTTGAGGGAGAGAGCCCCTCACCCCCCACTTCCCCCCTGCCCCTCTCATCTCATTCACAGAACAGGGCTTTCAGGACCCTCCTGGTCTCCTCCTCCTGTCGCCATGGCTGCGGGGAGGGGGTGGGAGGAGACAGTTGGGGCCAGCCCCTGCCCCTGCTGCTCCAGCTAACCCTCCACCTGCCCTTTCTCTCCCTTCCACAGGCAGGGCCCCATCCCCTGCTGCTCTGGGGGGCAGGGGCCGGAAGATGGTGGCCAATGAGGAGGGGGAGCGGAGAGAACTTGAGCCGGGGCCTCCCCTCCCCCATTTCCTCCTCGGTCTCTACACCCGCCTCTGGAAGGAGCTGGGGGATGGCTCCTGGGCCTAAGGTGGGGGAGGGGCCCTGCTGGCTGGTGAATCGCAGGGCCCGCTCTGGAATGAGTTGGGTGTGAGAGCCGAGGGGATCTTGGCTCCAGGCCCCTCTCTTTTTTCTCTTCGAGGAGGGGTCTGGGCACGCCTTGGCGAAGAATCTTCCCCTAGCCTCCCTGCAGCTTGCCGGGCAGTCCTGCCTTTGCCCCTCTGCCCCTTGTTGACATGATCCAGTTCCCAGCTGAGACTGGTTTGCCCAACCTAGGAACAGAGGCCTGGTGACTGACCCAGCAGGGCCTTGGTTTCTGTCCATTAGAACTGTGCAAACTGTGGGACGGGGGCCCCATGTTTGCAGATTACAGGAGCAAACTCTGCCTGGGAAGCTGGGGGAGAACCTCTCCTGCTTCCTGAGGCGGGTGGGAGGAAGCTGGAGGGGAAGCCCAGAGGAAGAGCTCCCAACTGGAATTCTGTCCTCCATTCCTCCTGCTGGCTGTGGCGTGGGGAGGAGGGCATCTCTCAGGGGGTCACTCCATCGGCCAGAGGCCTTCGTTGATGAGTGCATCCAGGAATCACCCCACGGCCTCTGCCCCTCTGGGCTGCACACAGTTCACCAGGTCAGAACTGGCGTTGGGCTCTCAGGACCACAGCTCTAGCCAGGAATGTGCCACGCTAGAGCTCTGAAGCTTGGCTGTCCAGGTGTCCCTCTAGGGCAGTCTTCTGACTTTGGGTTTTAATCAGTCTCAGGACTGTTATCCAGGGTTTAAGTCCCTACTGCTAGGATAGGATGGGGAAGTTCTGGGCGAGTTTGAAGACTCCCTCATGGGAGTCTGCATAAAACAGGAAGCAACTCATTCTAATCCCAATGCCCACGAAAGCCTGTCCCTAAGGCTCAGTACAAGAGAGGGAATCAGCCTCACCATTTTGTTTGATGCTGCATCCATAAAGTGGATTTTGAATTCCTCTGAGAGGAGATGCAGGGGTGGGGCTTCACCTGCAGCTTTCACCTCCAGACCTGGAAGCTTCTCTGTGCTGCCTGAGGACCTGTGATTCTACTCCCCCACCCTCTGGTCCTGAAACTCCCCTTCCTCTAAATTAAAAAGGAGAGAGAGCTTGGAGTAGGGCAGAAGAGAGGGTTCGGCGGTCCCAGTCAGCAAACTCCTCCAGAAGGGAAGCTGGCAGATACAAATCCAGATAAACATAGCGTCATGCCAGTGTCCCCAAATTCTTGGGATTTCTACCAGTCACTTCCTGTGAAGATTGAGTGTCAAGTTTCAGCTGCCTCCTTAGACCCTGTCCTTCCACCCCAAAACCTCAAGAAAAAGGTAGTCTCGGTGTTGGGAAGGGTGTGAGGTAGAAGGCAAAAGGAGGAGTGGAGAGAAAATAGAGGATTAACACTGAAAACGGAAGAGAAGGGGCAGAGGGGGACCAAGAGAGCTGAGTGGGCCGGGGCCTGGGAGAAGGGGTGAGGAGGCAGGACCGGCATGCCTCTGCTGCGGGCCGGAGCTCTTTTCACATTGTGCTACTGTCTGCACCTACCACTAGCAGTGCAATGTTAAAAGGGCATTGGCCATGTAGTGCTCCCCAGCGCCGGCTGCCTCCTCAGCATCGAGACTTCCTCTCCCATCTGGGCACCAATCAGCTACCCTGGTGGGGATTTGGGAAGCCTCACTAGTCGTAATCATACCAATAGCTCACATTTAAGGAAGCACTTCCACATGCAGTCCGTGTGCTGGACGCTTCATACATTATGGTGAATCCTAGTAACTTCTTGGCAAGTAACATCCCCATTTTACAGATGAAAAAACTGAGTGCCAGGAAAGTTTAAGTAGTATGCCCAAGGCTGTACAGCTCTTAAATTGCGGAGCCTAGCTATAAGACTGATAGCTCACCCTCATCTGGAGAGGTTTGAGGACCTTGTCTCAACTGGGAGATTGCCTGAGCTGTGGGGTGGAAGGTTTTGATGCCATCTGCTGGTTGTATGAGGGTATCTTCCAAGGTTTCAAGCCTTTAAGGATGAAAGTGGTGGCTTGTTGACTAAGGAAGAGTTCTCAGGCATCCTGGGATTGGAGGGTGGGTGGAGAAGATTGGGAGAATCGCTGTTAGGACCAGAGTAGAGCTCCATGAGAAAAAGGGGATGCACAAGAAAGGAAACAGCTAACCTGAAAGGACTGCTCCCCAAGGACAGGTGTGTGCCCCTGGCATTCCACACCTGCAGCTCCTTCGCTGGCTCTTGGGGCGTAGAAAGGAGACCTCATCTCCACCTGCCATTCCTAGCACAACCCCTCTTGGGAACAGGGTATTTAATAATGGTGCTTCTCAAGGGTACACCTGTCTGGGCATCCAAGATTTGGAAAGTACTGCCCATGGCCTGATCTTAGAGATTAAACAAGATCCCTTGAGCCAGGCCCACAAAATGATTCTTCCAGGAGAGATGACAAGGAACTTGCGAGCAATGACTGTGCCATTTACTTCTCTGTTTCCCACAGTACCTAGTTGGCTGAATAAGAACTTGTTAAAGTAAATTGAGAGAGAGGCAGATTTGGAGAGCTTTACAAAGGCAGCAAGTTTGTGCCTGATTTTCAGGGTCAGAGCTTGGGGCTGGAGAAGCCGCCCTGAACTTTGGTGCAAGAAGTGGGACTGAGAGGGACAGGGTTTCTAGATCCCTTGCTGGAGCCTGAGAGGCGGATCTCTAGGCCTCACCAGGCATGTAGAAGCTGAAGACGAGACCGACTTCCCGGGGCCTCTCAAATGGAGGTGCTGGACATCATTCCTTCGTGGCTTGCATTTGCCTTCTTTGCACCTCCATGTCTTCCAGTTCTCTTCTGCCCTTCTGCCCAGACAGGGCTTCTCCATTTTGATGTTAACAACAGTATTTGAGATGGCACAGTTCGCTTTATGTCCTTTCCTTCAGTCTATTAACATCTCTATTTGAGCCTCTTCTCTGGGCACAAAACAGCCATTTGATGATGCCACTCCTTGTTGAAAAACAAGACCTTTTCAGTGTCTCCCCAATGCCCTGGGGATGAATCTAGATTCCATAAACGGTTTATGGCCCCTGTCTTTCCTGTGTCATCTCATCTCTCAACCACTTGCACCTTTACTCCAGCTATAGGAAGCTTTTATTTCCTCAAATTAACTGGAGCCACTTGACTCACCAGTTCTCTTTGCCTGAAATATTCCTTCTCCATCCACGCTTCCCCTTTACTCACTCAACCTCAAGTGCCATCATAGTCATCACTTCTGTGGAGCCTTCCTTGACTCCTCAAATCTAGGTTAAGCCTCTCCTATGAGCTCCTGAGCTCATGTCGCATCCCTGCTCAGAGCCCTTGACACCTTCTACTGGAATTGTCTGTTACTGTTTGTCCTCCCACTAGACTGAAAGCTCCATGAGGTCAGGCCCTGGCTGCCTTGTTCTCCATTGCATTCCCAGTGCTTTAACACAATGCCTGGCGAATAAGAGGCGCTCTACAGATATTTGCAATACCAATGAATGAATCTAGAAATAACAAGCTAGCTGACCAAAAGTGATTTTTATGATGTGTACAGTCTTGCCTGCAGTGGTTGGTGACCCAACAACAATAGGAGTTTCACATCACTGCCAAAAATTCCACTTGGGTCACACGGTTGGATTGATGCTGCGATTTTGAGCTGTTTTGTTCCACTTTGTGTCAACTGCCAGGGCAGCACCTTGGCTGATTGATTTTTCTTTTTAGCCTTAAGTGAGGCCAGGAGCTGACCAAAATGTTACACCGGGCTGAGAGGCAGTGGGACGCAAGAACACCCTTGTTCTCGCATCAGCCTCTTCCAGGTGCTCAGTCCTGGACTCAGGCAAAAATAGATTCATTATCAAGGGCTCTGGAAGACGAGCTGTTTTGGATGCTCCAGCTGGAATACCACTCACAAAAGCCATCCCTCTTACTAAGCAAAAGCTCACCTGAATGCCCATCCCCTCTCAAAGCTCAAGTGGAGTCTTTGCCACAGACAAAGCAATTGCTGCCCCCTAGTGGCACACAGGGACAGGCCCCGGGGATGTGTGTGACTAGACAGCATATGATACCAGCTTGAGGAAGGAAAGTCAGAGGACAGAACGCCTCACAGTTGCCCTTTTTATTAAAAATAGACCCAAACACTTTATGTATCATACAAAAGTTTCATTCGCTGGTGGCAGCCACGAGGAAGCCTGACCCCGCAGCATTATTTTCCCACCTCCCCTCCAAAGGACTGGATTCCAGGGAGCAGTGGCTGGACCTCGGAGAATGCCCGTAAAGACTGCTCGCTCTGGACCCGGCCATCTGGGGGTGGGGCTGTTACAGGGGCAGCTCTCCCCACCCCCACCCAATGGTGAAGGTTAGATATCCAAAGTGCCTCATCAGTGCCAAGATAAACAAGTGGAGTGAAATGGAAACCCCTGTAATTCTTTTATTTTTTTCCCAGGGCCTGGGATTTGGGATTTTTCCTTCCACCCCCAAATCCTTTCTTCTACAAATGGGGGTGGGAAACTTTCCCCCCGAGAGATTCTGGAATCTCCCTGCATCTGAGGCCAAAATTTCACTCCAACGCAAGCCTCTTCTCTGCTATTCTGTGGCCAAGCATCTACCAGCCCCATGACTCAAGGTTTGTCCTCTGTTCACTCAAAGAGGTGGAGCAAAAACGTTCCTCCTAAGGTCCTCTCTGCCTGAGTCTACGCCCTGCCATCGCCTCGATTTTCAGGACCTTGGGGCCAGAAGGACCCAGAACCATCCCTTTGCCCCAGTTCTGTCTCCCTGACTGCTGCCCACTCCTGAGCCTTGAACACCCCTGGGGTACCCCAGACCCCTATTCCAAAGGGGCCTGGGAGTGATGGGTGGAGGCGGGGGAGGGGTTGGTGGGAGCTGGGTTCCCCCCAGGGGTGGGGCAGTACTCATGCTGGTATGGACTGCTTGGCAGGGCCAGGGGACAGGTGTGGGGAGGGTGGGGCATGCGGAGGAAGGGCACAGCCTGCCTGAGCCCCTCAGTCCCAGCCGTTGTCCTTCACCATGTGTGACATTTCGATGATATACTTCCCTTCCTTGTATTTCTGGCTTGTCTCAAAAGCGTGTTCCTGGGGGAGGGGAAGCAGTGACTGTAGGACAAAGTAGTTCCCCCCTAGGCCCTCCTAGTGCCACCTGTATCATTCCTGCTCCCAAGGGTCCCCCGCCTACTCCGATCCCTCTTCCCTCTTTGGACTGTGCAAAGACCTGATGTGGTCAGTGGGGCTTGGAGGGCCATGGAGACTGTCCACTTTAGAGGGTGGGCCTCTCTCCAGGTACTTACATATTTCCAACCCAGTGTGGTTTTGCAGCTTTCGCAGAAAATATCAGCTACTGAGTGGAGCCCAGTGAGCAGGAGGCGCTGTTCAGCTGGCCCACAGCCCACGTTGACCCTGTCTCAGGAAACAGGAAGGACCCAGCACCCAGTACGGTCGCTCTGTCAGTCCAGCCCCCAAACAGCCCAAAGGAACTTCGATGGGGAGAGATCTTAATCTGCCCAACTGGAAGCCCCTGCCTTCAGCAATCCACCCCTGCATGACTAGGGCCCGGGCCTTCTAGTGCTGTGATGATTCCAGTTCTGCCCAGACTCCCCACAAAGGAAGTGCAGACTGAGTTTCTGAACCTCTTTGCAAAAGTAGAGGCAAAAGCAGAAAGCGCAAGGCCACCTTCTGATGGCTCACCCCCTTTCTCCACAGAGGAAAATTCACACACACGAGCACACATGCCCAAGGAGAGGTAGACTCACACGGAGTTAAACAGGTAGGCTCGGCCATGGCTCCCTTGGAAGGACTGTGGAGAACAGAGGACAGACAGTGACTACGGGGTAGTCCTGGGTCCCGCTGCCTGAATCTCCCAGGGGCATGGAGGAGGGAGAACGGGCTTCGCTGCCTCAGCTCCAGGTGATGTTTGGACAAGCCTGGTGGGAGAGAGGAGAGGAGTGCCGGGCCCCCACTTGACATACCTTGGAAATAAGCTCATCATGTTTGGCCAGGTGTGCGCGGCAGTGGACGCAGCTGTAGGTGCGGTGGCAGCGGGGCAGGTAGCTGCGGAACGTCTTGGTGGGGAGGCAGGCAGGCCCTGGGCCAGGGTCACAGCTAGGCATGACTGGCTGGAGGACGATGCCCTGGCGGGCAGGAGGGGCTGGCGCCGTGCAGCCCCCACACAGACGGTCGCAGGTGAAGCAGCGGAGCAGGTTGGCTAGAGCCGTGTTTCAGGGCAGGAGAAATGTGGGGGGGCTGCCCGGCCAGGGCCCCCCCAGACGTAAACCAGATAGAAATAGAAGTCACCTGGGAAGAGGAGAAGGTACATCAGGAGAGCCGTGACCTCGTGAGGAGCCCCTCCTAGGGAATGGAGAAGATGGGGCTCAGCTCACCTCTGCCCCTCCTTCCCCCATCACCATCAACCCTCAGCGTTCAGTAGCTCCGTTTCTCCCTGTCCCCTGGATTGACGTCTGTTCTGCTTAGCCTGGCAGCAGTTCCAGGCCTCTGGTGCCGTAGCCGGGGAGGTGGTATCTCTCCCTCCTGGGGCGGGAGCAGCCTCTACCATTTTCCACTGAGAGCAGCCCGCTGGCACAAACGCTGCCATGGGAGCAACGTCATCTGCAAGTGCTCTCTTGATTTTCGGTTCTTCTGTGAGGATCTGCCTCCCACACGCACTGGTAGGCTCTGTGTCTCTGGGGCTCAAAGCCTTTGAAAAGTTGGGGATGCCTGGCAGTCTTTCTTTCCCATGGCCTCCATTTGCAATGCAGTCGATCCTTCATACATTTTGTGTGGGAGGGAGGGCCGGGCGTGATGGGAGAGAGGAGGACAGGCAGGCAGGTACACATACCCTGCTTCAGCCATCTCCTGGGGCTGGGATCCTGCACTCTGGGAACTAGAATGTGGTGGATGTCTCTGGGTACCAAAGACCTCACACGTGGCTGTCACCCAATCCTGCACCTTGTTCCACTCATTCCGGCCC
Source organism: Equus quagga (assembly GCF_021613505.1). NCBI lineage: Eukaryota > Metazoa > Chordata > Mammalia > Perissodactyla > Equidae > Equus > Equus quagga. The sequence goes on along the minus strand of NC_060283.1, from coordinate 14,742,339 downwards.
AGAAGCAGCGCCTATCTGTCTTAGCCCCTGGGCCTCTCAGTTTCTCTCTACTACTCTCTACTAACTGTTGCCTTAGCCCTCAGTCAAGGGCTTAAGCATCCTACTGTAGGGGAGACTATCTTTCCTTCAGGCAAACCTAACAGCTGGAAGCAATGGGAAATGGGGACGGCGTCAGGGAGGCCAGCACTCCGAGGCCAAGCAGGGCTGTATGGTGTAGTGTGGGAGCAGCGTCTACAATGGGCAGCAGCAGAGGGGACTCTCTTATTTTCAAAACCTGTGCTTTGGGATACAAGGCAGAGAATGCTTCTTTCCACCTTCTCCCTGGGGCAGGGACAAATAGCAGTGACTCTGTGGGTGACAGAAGATAAAATAATGCTGGGTTCTGATTAGGAATCTTGAGGAAGATGTTCAGACTCCAACCCCAAAGCGGCTGAGGGTGCTGGAGGCAGAGGATAAGAAGGGAGGTGTCCACTGTTGGTTCTGATAAGCAGGTGACGTGCTGCCTTCTCCTTCACAGGGCCTTCGGGCCCCTTGTGAGTGGTTTAGCCCAAGTGTGGTTCAGAGATGCCAGCTGGGTGCTCTGGCAATGCTAGGCCACTAAGCAGAGCAGAGGCAGCATGGCTCGAAGTAGCTGGGGCAAACAGGCTCTTGTGCTGTTCTCTGTGGTAGCCGCTAGCACCCCATCTGCTCCAGCTTTTCATGGGGCCTCCAGGCAGTCTCCACAAGACCCGCAACAGAGACCATCTTCAGTTTCCGGTCCTCTCCCCCGGCTGGGCCCCGGGAAGACACCTTGTGCTGAGTTCAGGGTGACATTGGGCTCTGGTGGCAGAAAACGGGCCCTCCTCACCCGCAGAACACTGTTCGGCATCCCCTTCACAGGTCTGCCTTCAACTTTGCCTGCAAGTTCCCCTCTGCCGCGCTGCACCTAGCACACCTTCTTCAGGGGGCTCAGGGAGGGGGCTGGCCAGGTCCCTGCTCTCTGGCTCCTTCCCCAGCCTCCGGCACGCCTCCCTCCCTCTCTCTCCCGTGCTTCCCCGGCAAGGCAAGGAGAGGCAGCACAGAAGACCACAGAATCACTCACAGGACCGGGAGTGGGGGTCATTTCTTCCCCCATGTCGGATCACAGGGAGAAGCAAGTTGGGCAAATGACAGGGAAAAAACAAAGGCAAGCTAAGTGCTGGGGAGAGGATGTTCCCCCAAGTGAGATGGGGCTGGACCGTGGGAGGTGGGGGAAAGGGGGGGCGGGGGGGGGGCTGCTGCTGAGCAACCAGTGCTGACAGCAGAGGCGCCGGAGGCGGAGGCTCAAGGAACCAGGTGCGAATCCTGTGCCTTTCTGGGGTGGGGGGGGGAAGGGGAGGGGGACACCTGCTTGCAATGGGTTTTCTCATCTGCTCTGAGGCTCCGGCCCCCCCCCTTCCCCACCCCGGGCTGACATTCTCGGCATGGTATGGTCCAAATAACTAGCAGCTCAGCCAGCTCCCAAGGCGGGCTTTGGGGGTCTGCACCAGCAGCAAAACAATAAACAGTGAAGCCTGATGCTGCAGCCAAAGTTGCCGGGAAATAAGTGCGGGAACCGCCAGAGCTTGGAGAGGGATGGAGGAGCTGAGAGAGAGGAGCGGAGGCAGCGGAGAGGGGGAAGGGAGGACAAAGGGTGGATGAATAATGCTTTTGCAAAGGGGAGAAAGCAACACGCAGCAGGAGGAGGAAATTTGCAAAGGGAAAAAAAATTTCATTTGGAGAAGGGCTGCCCCCTCACCTTGAGGTCTGCTCCAGAGATCTCCGTCTATCTCTCTCTCTCTCTCTCTCTCAATCTCTCTGCTCACTCTTCTCTCTTCTCTTTCCGCTCCTTCAATTGGGAAGGGGATGGGGGCGGGGGAGGGCAGTTGGGGGCTCAAGACTGGGGCTGCAAAGGTGGCCAGCTGCTAGGGGGCCAGAGGTTGTCTCTCGTCTGTACCTCGGTCTGTGGGTGAATGTAGCTGTGTGTTGTGGAACTGCATCATAACACTGTGAGTCATCCATCCCCCCACCCCCCTCACCTCCCACGTCAGAGCAGGGCTGGGAGACACAGGAGGCGGGTCGGAAGGAAGGGAGGGGGCAGGCAAGGAGGGATGGGGCTGGGGGAGTGAGGTAGCGGGGTGGAAGCAGAGGTATGGGATGGGGAGGGGGGCGCGCGAGAGGTGAGGCTGGTTGCTGAGGAGGAAGGCAGTGTGGCCAAGGAGATAGAACCTGGGGGAAGGACAGGGCTGGGCAAGGATGGAGTACTGGTGGCAGGGCTGGACGAAAGGAGGTGGCAAGGCTGGTGACGGTGAGAGATGGATGCAGAGAGTCAGCCGCAGGCACACACATTCAAGATGATGCATTTCCCATTTCAGCTCGGACGGCAGCCCTGACACAGGGAAAAGAAAGATATATTAATTGTCACATATGGCAAACTGTGCCCCTAAGCTTGCACCAGGCACTTCCAAGCCTCAAAGCCTCAGCTTAATCCCCTCGAAGGAGTCATAGACTAAATATATGATATCTCACATGCAGGAACCTCATCAACTACCTCCAAATTACTTGTGCTTCGTGAACAGAAACACCTCCATTACATAAGGTTCTCTACTGGGCTGTAAACTTTTTGAGGCAGGTCCTCTGGGGAACTCCTCTCTGCATCCCAGGACTGCAATGCCTAGCGCAGAGCCTTGCATACAGAAGATGCTCACAAAACAGCGGTTGAGCTGCATCTTCAGACGTGGTCCAAGTGTCTGGCTTTGGTCTCAAAGAGACCTGAGTTGGAAACCCAGCTCTGCCAATATACATACCAGGAACCAATGGGCAACTGACTGATCCCTTCGTGCCCCAGTCTTCCTCTTCTGCTAAATAATGCTAATATTTACGTCATGGAGCTGTGAAGTTAAGTGAGATAACATGTAAACACCTAAAAAGTGCCTAAAAAACACATGCTAGGCTCTTAGTGAACAGTAGTTACTGTTATTGCAAGACTGTTCTCAACTTAATATCCCTAAACCCAGAGAGGATTTATTATTAGATTCTGATATGTTGAGAATATATGCTGTTTTTCTATCAGCTTCCAGTTATGTTTTATTTGACTCAGAATATTTCTCATGGAGCGTTGCCCTGTGCATGTCACTAAAGTATGTGGACACAGAACATAACCTCTAAAATTAAAACTCTGATTTCTGACAGAGGCTAACATTCAGGAAATAAAGTGCGACAAAGATAGTTACTTAGAAAGGACTGCTTGTGGGTGGTTTGTTTTTCTTTTCACATGTAAGGAGGGGAGAAAATTAAGATAGGGAAATGTGGTTAATGGGAGGCATTAGTAACTGGGTATGAAAAAATGACAGGAGGGGCTGGCCCCGTGGCCAAGTGGTTAAGTTCGCGCACTCCGCTGCAGGCGGCCCAGTGTTTCCTTGGTTCGAATCCTGGGCGCGGACATGGCACTGCTCATCAAACCACACTGAGGCAGCGTCCCACATGCCACAACTAGAAGGATCCACAACGAAGAATATACAACTATGTACCGGGGGGCTTTGGGGAGAAAAAGGAAAAAATGAAATCTTTAAAAAAAAAAAGAAAAAATAACAGGAACCCTGAATATTCGATCAGGGAAGATTCTGGGGTTTAAGGTAAATTCTGAAAACACAATGTGGGTATTTTCAGTGATATTACCAGAGGTTTGGAATTGAGAAGGAGAACTGGGTAAGGAAAGAGGAGAGAAGTGTTCTTGTCTGGGCAGCAGATGGGAAAGGAAATGTAAGTGGAGGAGGAATTTGAGGAACCATTGTTCAGGAAAACACTGGCAAGTGGGGAAAAGGAAGATGAGTAGTTTTCAGGGCAAGGATTGAAAGTTTGGAAGCAAAAAGGATACCAATTAATTTAAATTAACAGAGGAAGAAAACCAAGATTTTGGTGGAGAGAAGAATGAAAAAGACTTATGAGGTCAGTGTTATTTGAGAGTGGGATGGAAATGACAGGAGTGCTTGGTGAGAGACTCAAAGTGAGGAAAGAGAATGTAGGCAAACACAGATGCTCTTAATGTGTCCTGACTCTGTTGAAAAAGCAAACTGGAGAGCAGTCTAAATGGGGGAGGGGACGGTTTTTTTCTCCCTAAATTTGAGTTGAGATGGCTATATCCAAATAAAGATGATTGAGAAATTGCCTCAAGGGGGAGAGTGTGGAGGCGAAGAAACAGATCTGGGAGGTAGATTGTATGGAAACAGGGGAGGATGAGGTCACTCAGGGAGAAAAGTTGCAATTAGAAGACTGAAACTAAAGTTTTGAAGAATGGTGAAAGATTAGGGGATACTTAATGGTTTATTGGAGAACTAATGAGTGAATGGTGAGTGATGAAATAATTAAAGCAAACCATCAAAGGAAAAACTGTGAGAAGTGAGAAGTGAGGATGGCACTGTTAGAAAGTGAGTGCTAAGGTAGAGCCAGTGGGGAAAAAGGCAACCCAGAAAATCTTCCCAGGCTTCTCAAGCAGTATTAACCATGTGAGCTGTGCTGAAAAATGTACTCATCTATAAAGTGGGATGACAATTATAGTATATACTTCACGGGATTCTTGTGAGGATTAAATGAATTAACACCCATAGAAACAGTAAAGCCCATAGAACAGTACCTGGCATCTAACACTATCTAAGTATTCGTTGTTGTTGAAAACTGGACTCGGACGCCAAAATCCTGGGTTTGAGTCCTAGCTTGGGCAAGTCCCTTCAGCTATCTTAGTCTCCTCCCTCAACTGAAGTTGGAGATAATAAAACTGACTTTACAAGCTGGCTGGAAGAAGATACCTGAAAGGGATTAGAAAAATGTAAACTACTGTACAAATGGATGGCATTATTATAGCCCCCCAACCTATAATAAAAACTTAGGAGCCACCATCAGATGCTTTCTATGTTACAGGCATTGTGTTTAGTACTTTACAGGCATCATTCCGTTAATCGCCAAACCAACTTTAAGAGGCTGGGTACTGTTATTATCCCTATTTTACAGAAAGAGTTTAAGCCTTTGATTTGCTCAAAGTCACACCGGGAGCAAGGGGCATGGCAAAGAATACAAGATTCCTAAACCCAAACTCGCGAGAAGAGGATTATAGACGTGGCCCAACCTGTTGCCTGCGGGGTAGATGATCGGCCTCGTATCACTGTCAGGGATTTAGGGATGGAAACAGAGTCTCCAACAAAACTCCGTAGGAGAGAGGTTGTTGGATAATGACTGACATATATATAGTCTAAATGGAAGAAATTCTTGGACTTTTATTTTTTTATTTAAAAAATATTTTTAATGCCCTCTCGGTGCCAAGCACTGTGTCAGGTAGAGGATGATAGCCCAGGTTAGCCCCTGACAGGCTGTTTTCCTTCCCTGTCCCTACCCCTCAGTTTCCTCGTGTCCAAATGGGGTTTTGCTAATTTCCCCCGCTCCAGGCGATCGTGGGACCTAGACCGTGAGTCCACCTCCTTCCCGCCGTCCTTTCCCTTTCTAGGCTCCAGGTGAGCGAGAACACTGGGGCGAGAGTGCACAACCGCCGCGCCTCGGTGACCATTGGCCTCTTGGCCGGGCCCCGCCCCCGTGCGGGGGCGTAACTGCCACTCCTCTGGCTGGCTTCGCGAACAATGACGGCCGCCGCCCCTCCCACTTTCGGCGTCACGATCAAAACAATCCTTTAACTACAACTCCCAGAAGGCCGAGCGGCGGCGCGAGCTCAACCACTCGCGGCTGTTCCAGCACAACTACATTTCCCAAGGGGCATCGCGCGACCGCGTCTCCTCCACTGCGCAAGTGCGGAACCGCCTTTGTTTCCGGCGTGGGTCTGTGGGAGCGTGGCTTGTAGGTGGGTTTAGGTTCTACCTGCAAGTGCTTCTTGGGTTACCCGTTTGGGCTCGTGGCTGTGCAAGGTGAGATAATAACCTCAGGAACTCAACTGTGTGTAGCTTCCTGGGGGCCTGGGAGGATTTCGATGTCTGGGGAGGCTGGGACAAATGCTGGACCTAGAGCTGCGGTCGGGATCGGAAATAATTCTTCCCTATTCCTCGGCGTTTTCTAGTTTACGAGGTAATATTTTCTTCCAGTCATCCCTCTTAAGCACCAGAACAACATTCTGAGTGAGGAAGTGTAACTGCCTCCAGTTGACAGTTGAGGAAAATGCTGAGAGAGGTTAAGTGATTTGTCCAAAGACACTACTAGTACTTGCTGAGCGGAGCCTTAATGCTCTTTTCTAAGTCCAAACCCGGTATTCTCTTCTTTGCATCCAGATGGCAGACGCCCTTTCTTGTTGACTAAGAGGACTGGGGAGTGAGTATCTATTAGCGTTCTTAAGTCTAGAATATCCCAATAGAGTGGAGAAGGGAGCGATGAAAGTGATGTAATCAAGTCTATCAATCTGTAGATAGAGTTTTTTTCTTATGTCTGAATGATTTAGTCACTCGTATTTGTAGAGGTGCCTATAGGATGTCAAGCCCTATTCTAGGTACTGGAGATACAGCAACAAATGAAAATGCCCAACCTTTACATTCTAGTGGGGATAGAGAGAGAGATGGTGATCCAGAGATGAGAAAAATAAAGCAAGGTAGGGGTGCCGGCCTGGTAACATAGTGGTTAAGTTCGTCTGCTCTACTTCAGTGGCCTGGGGCTCACTGGCATGGATCCCAGGCATGGAGGTACATGCCGCTCATCAAGCCATACTCTGACTGTGTCCCACATACAAAAATAGAGGAAGATGGGCACAGATGTTAGCTCAGTGACAATCTTCCTCAAGCAAAAAGAGGAAGTTTGGCAACAGATGTTAGCTCAGGGCCAGTCTTCCTCACCAAAAAAAAAAGGGGGGGGGAACATTGGTTGGAGCATTTTTTTTTTTTAAGATTTTATTTTTCCTTTTTCTCCCCAAAGCCCCCCAGTACATAGTTGTATATTTTTCTTAGTTTTGGGTCCTTCTGGTTGTGGCATGTGGGACACCACCTCAGCATGGCTTGATGAGCAGTGCTAGGAGCCCAAGAACTTAACCACTCCGCCACCAGGCCGGCCCAACCAGTGGAGGATTTTGAACAGAGTCCCAACTATGTTTAGCTCTGATACTTAATTTGTGTTCTAGGTACAGCAGCTACACGGAAAAGATGGGAGAGGAGGCCAGTGATGACAAGAAGCCAACAACTAAATTCGAACTAGAGCGAGAAACAGAACTTCGCTTTGAGGTGGAGGCATCTCAGTCAGTTCAGTTGGAGCTGCTGACTGGCATGGCAGAAATCTTCGGCACAGAGCTGACCCGAAACAAGAAATTCACCTTTGATGCTGGTGCCAAGGTGGCAGTTTTCACTTGGCATGGCTGTTCTGTACAGCTGAGTGGCCGCACTGAAGTGGCTTATGTCTCCAAGGATACCCCTATGTTGCTTTACCTCAACACTCATACAGCCTTGGAGCAGATGCGGAGGCAGGCAGAGAAGGAAGAAGAGCGAGGGCCCCGGGTGATGGTAGTGGGCCCCACTGATGTGGGCAAGTCCACAGTGTGCCGTCTACTACTCAACTATGCAGTGCGTTTGGGCCGCCGTCCCACTTATGTGGAGCTGGATGTAGGCCAGGGCTCTGTGTCCATTCCTGGTACCATGGGGGCCCTCTACATTGAGCGGCCAGCAGACGTTGAAGAGGGATTCTCTATCCAGGCCCCTTTGGTATATCATTTTGGCTCCACTACTCCTGGCACCAACATCAAGCTTTATAATAAGGTCAGAGCCAGAGCGAAGGTGGGGTGGCGGGAAGGGCTGCTATCAGGGTAGGAAGCTGTGCAGAAGTTTGCTAGTTAAAACTGTGTTTGGGGGCCGGTCTGGTGGCGCAGCGTTTAAGTTCGCACATTCTGCTTCAGTGGTCCGGGGTCCACCGGTTCCGATCCTGGGTGCGGACATGGCACTGCTTGGCAAGCCATGCTGTGGCAGGCGTCCCACATATAAAGTAGAGGAAGATGGGCACCAAGGTTAGCTCAGGGCCAGTCTTACTCAGCAAGAAGAGTATTGGCGGCAGTTAGCTCAGGGCTAATCTTCCTCAAAAAAAAACAACTGTGTATGGCCATCCCTTTGCTCCCCCTCAGCTGGAATTACCGCCACATGATTTTGGAAAAGACAGTTTCAAATATAAGTCAACTGCAGATGGTTAAACGTTTCTGTGGACCTATTCTTGAGTCATTTATTAGATTTCCACTTAGGACGTGAAACAGGAGACAGAAGAAACATAAAATAAAAATTAAATCCATATTATGGGGTCAAAATCACAGCCATTAAGAACGTCATTTTTGGGGCTGGCCCCATGGCTGAGTGGTTAAGTTCTCGTGCTCTGCTTTTGCAGCCCAGGGTTTTACCGGTTTGGATCCTGGGTGTGGAGATGGCACCGTTCATCAGGCCATGCTGACTCGGCGTCCCACATGCCCACAATTAAAATATACAACCATGTACTGTGGAGCTTTGGGGAGAAAAAGAAGGAGGAAAAAAAAAAAAAAGATTGGCAGTAGTTGTTAGCTCAGGTGCCCATCTTTAAAAAAAAAAAATGTCATTTTTCTTGTACCTAATACCACTTATTCTAAAGTGGGACAAAACAGCTATAGGTTTGTTCATTTTTGTGTTTTTTCCCCCTCACCTTGATCCTTTCTTCTGCAGATTACATCTCGTTTAGCAGATGTGTTCAACCAACGGTGTGAAGTGAACCGAAGGGCCTCTGTGAGTGGCTGTGTCATTAACACCTGTGGCTGGGTCAAGGGCTCAGGTTACCAGGCCCTGGTGCATGCAGCCTCAGCCTTTGAGGTGGATGTGGTTGTGGTTCTGGATCAAGAACGACTGTACAATGAACTGAAACGGGACCTGCCTCACTTTGTACGCACTGTGCTGCTCCCCAAATCAGGGGGTGTGGTTGAGCGCTCCAAAGACTTCCGGCGGGAATGTAGGGATGAGCGTATTCGTGAGTATTTCTACGGATTCCGGGGCTGTTTCTATCCCCATGCCTTCAATGTCAAATTTTCAGATGTGAAAATCTACAAAGTTGGGGCACCCACCATCCCAGACTCCTGTTTGCCTTTGGGCATGTCTCAGGAGGACAATCAGCTCAAGCTAGTACCTGTCACTCCTGGCCGAGATATGGTGCACCACCTCCTGAGTGTGAGCACTGCTGAGGGCACAGAGGAGAACCTTTCTGAGACAAGTGTGGCTGGCTTCATTGTGGTGACCAGTGTGGACCTAGAGCATCAGGTGTTTACCGTTCTCTCTCCAGCCCCTCGCCCACTGCCTAAGAACTTCCTTCTCATCATGGATATCCGGTTCATGGATCTTAAGTAGGGATCAGCAGGAAGCCTTGCTGCCTGGGGTATAGAGATCTGGCCGTTACCAAAGGCAGATGGACTGGGGTTTGAGACTCTATTGAGGCCAGGCTGACCAGGAAACGGTGGACTAGTAGGAAGCATATATTCTACCTCTTAAAACAGGTGGTGGCGGCCTAAGTCTTCTAATCTTGACCCACGAGGAAAACCATGAGAATATAATTGATTTCTTAGATCACCTAAGGTGCCACTTTGAACTCTCTGAGGCCCTGGAGAATCCCATTTCTTTCACTGTGCTACTATGCGGACTAATTTTTAGGACGGGTTTTTTTATCACTGCTTTATATTCTGTATAGAGTACTTGTTATCTCATTTATCCAGGATGAAAGAGTGAATTAGGAGGATTCCTTCCAATAAAGTTCAAACTTGGGGAAAAAATATATTTTAATAAATATTTTTGCCATATCACAGAAGTTGGTATAATTTTTTAAAATTTTGTTTCTCCCCCTAAGCATTAGAGAAACATTATTGGAATGATTTATTGCTAAATGCTTAGAGGAGGGGAAACCAAGAGCCCACCTGAGAGCCAAGCAGGTGAATTTTTATGACGGTTCCCATTTCCTCTGCACTTTTGTAAATAGATGTTAAGTCTGTTGTCAGTGTCGGGTTTATAATGAGGGACTAAAGAGGCTAGTAATAAACTTGGGATGAGATTTCAGATCTAATAATTTTCCAGAGCTCATTTCTTTTCAGCTGCAGCTATCTTTCCTATTGCCTGTTTGATTAGAACCAGGCCCTAAGTCAAAGTGTAAATTGAGCTTTCCGGTGGTTAGAAGCTGGGAAAGCCCTTTCTCTTTGATCTCTTGCAAATGATTGGTGTTCCTAGTTTGGACTTGGATTATTGAATAAGTATCTGATGCCCTTCATTCATTCAGATATTTATCGAGCAACTGCTGTTTGTCAAGAACCATTCTAGATGGGGAACAAGATAGACAGAGTCTTACAGAGCTTACATTATAGAATAAACAAAGATAAGTGTTATACAGAGACTTAAAATTGGGTGATAGGAACAGTGACTGGGGGGCTACCTTAGATTGGGTGGTTGGGAAAGGCCTCTCCTGAGCAAACATTTTGAGTTAAGACCTGAGTGGCTGTGTGAAACTGGGGCAGAATCTTCCTCGTGGAAGGAAACAGTGCAAAACTCTTAAGAAAGAAAAAGAAAAAAACTTGATGTGTTCGGTGAAGGGAAAGGCCTTTTGATGTGTGGTTGAAGTGGTGAATCAAGGGGAGAGTGGTGAAATTGAGGCTGGCAGGGGCAGCAAAGATCAGATCGTGGAGAGCTTCTGCAATCAAGTGCAGTGGGAAATGATGGCAGAGGGGTGGTGTTTTAGTTCCTCAGGCTGCTATAACAAAATAACACAGACCGGATAGCTTATAGACATGAGAAAATTCTCACAGTTCTGGAGGCTAGAAAGTCCCAGATCAAGGCCCCAGCAGGATCATGTTCTGATGCAGGCTCTCTGCTGGGTTGTAGACTGTCTACTTCTACCTGTGTCCTCATGCAGTGGAAGGGGCAAGGGAGCTCTGTGGGGCCTCTTTTATAAAGGCACTAATCCCATTCATGAAGGCTCTACATTCAAGACCTAAGCACCTCTCAAAGGCATCACCTCCTAATACCATGGATCTTTGGGGGTTATGGTTTCAACATAGGAATTTTGTGGGGACACAAACATTCAGACCATAGCAGGTGGTTAAACAGGAATGGCATGATCAAAAATACATTTTGGAAAGATCACTGCTGTGTGGAAAATGATTATAGAGATAGAGGCAAGAGCAGAAGCAAGGACACAAGTCAGCAGACTTGTGGTTTCAATATGAGCATTGATGGGGGATTAGACAAGGGCAGCAGAGGTGGAGTTGGAGAATTGATTGCCGTGGGATATTTGGGAGATAAAATTGATAGGATTTGCAGATGGGAATGGTGAGGAAAAGAATCAAAGATGCTTATGACATTTTTTACTTGAGCAACTAGACAGGATATGAGATTGGGGAAACGCAGGGAGGGGATAAGGGAATATCAAGAGTTCTGCTTTGGCAATGTCAAGTTTGATCTGTTAGTCATCCATTTGGAGATGCCAGGTAGACAGCTGAAAACATGAATCTGGAAGGTTGAGGAAAGTTAAGGCTGACAGTTCATGGGAGCTATTGGCCTATGAGGGCATTTAAAGCAGTGGTTTTTGATGAAGTCACTTAGGAACTGTGTAAATGGAAATCAGGAGGCAGAAGATGGACTTTCAGGGCAATCCAATAAGAGGTAAAGTATAATGGGAGCTAGCAAAGGAGACCTGACAGTGGATCTGGGAACATGGATGTCAGTATTGACCCTGAAGAGTGCAGTCTTGGAAGAGTAGGAGAAAAAGTCCTATTGAAATATATTGAGGAGATAATATAAACTGAAGTAGGAGAGAGAACTATAGACAACTCTTTCAAAAAGCTTTGCTAAGAAAGACAGGCCTGGATATGGGGTCCAGGTAGGGTTGTTAGTTTTTTAGATAGGTAGGATGCCTCTCAGCATATTAACAGACTCTAGAGGGAGAGAATTTAATGATGGCTATTGGTGTGTTCTTGACACTATTCTGTTTTTTTCTGTATATTTTTCTTTCTTTCTATTTTTTTTTTTTTTTGCTGAGGAAGATTCGCCCTGAGCTAACATCTGTTAGCAATCTTCCTCTTTTTGCACGTGAGCCACCACCACAGCATGGCCACTGATGAATGGGGTAGGTCCACACCCAGGAACTGAACCTGGGCCGCTGAAGTGGAGCATACTAAACTTAACCACTAGGCCACCAGGGCTGGCCCTCTCTGTTTTTCATTTTTCAAGTTAAATGTCAAAGAAAAATTTCAGAAGAAAATGCAAGAGTGAAGGGAATGGGATCCAGAGCACAAGGGGACAAATTGTCCTTTAACACAAGCAGAGACATTTCATAAGGATAGAAGGGCAGGCAGCAGTATTTTTTTTTTTCAGATTTCTTTTTTTTTTTTTTTTCTGAGGAAGATTAGCCCTGAGCTAACTGCTGCCAATCCTCTTTCTGCTGAGCAAGACCGACCCTGAGCCAACATCGGTGCCCATCTTCCTCTACTGTATATGTGGGACACCTACCACAGCATGGCTTGTCAATCGGTGCCACGTCCGCACCCGGAATCCGAACCAGCGAACCCCAGGTGGCCAAAGTGGAACGTGTGCACCCAACCGCTGCGCCACTGGGCCGGCCCCATGGCAGCAGTATTTAAACATACAGAAGTCATTGGTGGTTTTGGTGCCGAAAGACAGGGCATTCCTCTCCGATTACGTCTCAACTCAAGGGTAGCATTTTACTTGTCTGCCTGTTTGTTTACCAGTGAGTTGAACTAAAAACGACCCTGTGGGTTTGCCATCTATCAGCATGAGGAAAGCCAAGTGAAGAGGATTTGAAAAAGTATAGATAAACTATACTAGAAAAACCAAAAGGTCTAACGACATACATAGCAAAGTAATTTATTTGAAGTCTGGTAGTCTGGACATCCCATTATTTTAGCCTAGATTTTACTGTGCAATACTTTTCAAAAGTGGCTGCCACTTTAAATCTTAAGTTCTATTAAACGTCCTTTCCAGGAAATATCTTGCATAATCCCAAGGAAAACTCGACAAGAAAAGGGAATCTCTCTCTAAACCTTGGGATAGTGATTATGCAATCATTAGTGCTCTTCCAGCTAAGAGGTAGGCGTCCAGTGTCCAAGGGCAGTTTAGTCTGTGTGGCTGGATGATGGAAGGTTGAGTTTTTATTCCCATTTAGCACTGTCCAGCCAAGAGAAAAAACAATTTACATGTTCTTAGACTGTTGAAAGTAGGAAAAGAAAGATGCCTAATTTGTGAAGTTAGGGAAATGAAGTCTTTTTTTTTTTTATTCTTTCCTTTTTCTCCCCAAATCCCCCCAGTACATAGTTGTATATTCTTAGTTGTGGGTCCTTCTAGGTGTGGCATGTGGGACGCTGCCTCAGTAAGGCCTGATGAGCGGTGCCATGTCCACGCCCAGGATTCGAACTGAAGAAGCACTGGGCCACCTGCAGCGGAGCGCGCGAACTTAACCACTGGGCCACGGGGCCGACCCCGGAAATGAAGTCTTAAAATCCCAAAAAAATAGATAATAGAAACATGAAATTTGATTTCTTCTTAAGGAAACAAATTAACCTGATTTACAGGCAGAAAAACCTCTATAAATAAAAGAAATATTGTACTCCAATAATACCTGTTATCTTTCAAAAATATTTAAAAGATTTCATTTAAAAAATTACTTTATTTGAGGTCATATTGGCTTTACCATTGTGTAAATTTCAGGTGTGCATTATTATATTTCAGTTTCTGTGTAGACTGCCTCATGTTCACCACCAGTAGTCTAGTTTTGGTCCATCATCATACATATGTGCCCCTTTACCCCTTTCGCCGTCCCACCACCCTCTTCCCCTCTGGTAACCACCAGTCAGTTCTCCTTATCTATGTGTTTATCTCCCACATATGAGTGAAAAAATATTTCACTTTTTAATACACACTGTCGTTAAAAAGAGAACTCCTGAGTGTGTTGCAATAAATGGTGGATTGAAGCCCTTGGACAGAATGAACTGAAACCTGATATACATGCCATGTCAGAGAAGGAACTAGACCATACCCCAGAAAACAGAAAGTAGACCTTGATGCCTAGCGCTAAAGTATCAGACCACAGTTAAACCAGCAACATTTGACACCAAACCTGAAGACAGAACGCACCATTTAGAATCACACTTTACAGGCGAGGAACTTGGCTTTAGAGAAGCGGCTGGTGGAACACTTTTTCGAAAAACTGTTATGTAACATCCAGAGCTGGTTTCAAAAGAAAAACGGCCGCGAGCTAACTGAGGAGAGTACACCTATTCCTGCTCTTGGTTTGACAGCTCTCTAGGGCTAATTAGGGCAAAGTGTGGCGCTGTGTTCCAGGTAGAGTTGGCCAGCAGCTCGCCAGGGACAGGAGCTCCTAGAGAACCTTTTCCTTCCAGTCTGTATTCCCAGGGTGGGCGAGGTTAAGGAAGTGGGCGCCCATCTCTTGGGTTGCAGTGAGAAACTAAGGGAATTAAGCGGAGCCAAGAGAAGGCTGGCACTATGGGGGGCTGTCATCGCCGCAGATGGCGCGCACTCCCTGCGCCTCCTTCCATGGTTGGCACTACGGCTCCCAGGCTCGCGCTCGAGCCCGCTGTCTTTCCTCTTCCTCCCCGGCCTTTGGCAGGAGCTTCGGCCCACGCTGATTCTTCTAGTCCCGGCGGCCCCTCCATGCGGAAGCCGCAGTCCAGATCATTCCATCATCCTGGAATTCTGCTGGTACCAAGGAATTCGCCCGACCGAGGACGGCTCCATCAAGATTGTTTTAAACAAAGTTTTCGCCATCAAAAAAGAAAAGGAGGAAAAAAAAAAAAAACAAAAAAAAAACAGAGGGGGGAGGGCTATTTAGGCAGGAAGACGGCGAGGCCCATCGGTGATTGGTTGTGCCAAAAGTCTGTCTGGACTGTACCACACTTAGTTGGAGGGGGTTTGGTGAATTCGAGAGGGTAGCTGCTTGCTTTTGAGTACTTCCAGCATAGACACAAAATTATCTTTTACTTCCGAGGACTTCTGCTTGGATACGGTAGGAATATAAAATAGAACGCAGCAAAAGGGAAGACTCACCCGGCCATTTCCCCATTTCTGACTCCTGCGCAATACGCCAACCCTCCTCTCCCAGTCGTCTGCGTAACCCGACGGCCTTGCGCGCGCGTTCTCGTTGTCTCGCGTGCGTACGGCGCTGTGCTCCTGCGTCCAATCAGAGCACGAGGTCGCCGCGGTCGCCGGCGTTCGCGCGCACGCCCTGGAGGGGAGTTGGGGTGGGGGCTATGGGTGAATGGGAGAGTCAGCGGGGGCGGGCGCGGCGGCGCGAGCCGCATGAATGAGACAAACGTGCCCCGCGCGAGACGTCGCGCGTGCCCGGGAGAGAGAGCCAATGGGAACGCTGGGAGGGCTCGAGACCCGGCGCTGAGGCAACGGCCGCGCGCCGGCTCGAAGACGAGCGTCGCCGGGCGGGAGCGCGCGGAGCAGGGCGGGCGTCGAGCGTGCGGGGGCCGCGCACTGCCTCTCAGAGGCCGGACGGCACTGCCGGGAGGCGGCGGCGACAACGACGGCGGCGGTGACGGGAGCCGCGCCGGGGGTGAGTACCGGGGACACTGGCCTCTGCGGAACCGGAAGTGCCGGGCCAGCGAGGTGGGAGGGGAGAGTGACCTCTAGGGAAGGGGGACCGAGGAGGGGGAGGTGGTTTGAGGCTCCATTCCTCCTCCGGGCCGGGCCATCCAACTGCAGCGGGACCCGTGGGCCCCGGAAACGGACGACGAGTAGAGGCCGGGGATCCGCGGCCGCCGGGGCTCAGAACGGGTTAGTGCCGGGCCGCGGGGTCCTATATCAGGACCCGGGTCCCTCCGCGTCTGGCGCCCAGCCGCCGCCCCTCCCGCCCCCGGCCCTGCCGTCTCCCTGCAGCCAGCTCCCGCAACCCCAGTGGGCCCTGCCGCCGCGGATTCCGTCTTCTCGGTCTTAGCCAGCTCTGCTCCATGCGGTGATTCTCCGTGCTCCAGCTCTTTGGTGGGGACTGGGTGCTGTTCTCCTGTTAGCTCTTTGCTTTTTCAGCTCCCTCTCCCCACTCTGCTGATACTTATTTTGGCTCAAGCCTCATCCTGTTACCTGTTTTTTCTCCCATCCGTCAGCTTCCTCCCCCTACCCCCACCAGCCGGGTGCTCCATGCTTTTAGTACTTTGTACTTTTTACAAGTGGAGCTCTAATGTGTTTGCCGATATTTTACCTATAGGAATCTCTTTGTGGGACAGGGAGGTGGAAACTGTTTTACCCGCTTGGCCCAATGAAAACATTGAAATGAGAAGGAAGAAAGTGATTTAAAGTTCTGAGAAGACGTGTAGGATCGGATATGTGTTATACTCTAAACCATTTTTCTGCCTTGGATTTTTCACTTCCTGGTTAATGCCATCTTGTCTGGGTTGATCTTATAGTCGCATCCCTGTTCTTTTATCCCAGTAACCCTCTGTACTCTATCAGCTCTCTTCAGAATGCTGATTATCACCCGTTCTTTAAAACCCACCTAATGCTTACAAGAATTATATTGCCATGATGTGCTTTGCTACCTCGGTGTATAGTGATAACACCCATGTTAAACTTCTCCCTGACTCTTCAGCCAGCTTCTTGACATGTGGATTACTCCATGATACCGTGATTACTTTTATTCAGGTTTACTGTATTGTGTTATTGCATCACTTTATTTCAGCAAACAGTACTTGTGCTGTCAGTGGTACTGCCCGTATCCATTCACACCTTTAAGGAGGTACTTGTGTGAAACCTTCCTGAAAGCCTTCAAACCACATGGTCTATAGTTTGTTATCTACACATTTCCATTCCATAGATTACTCTGTGCCTGAGTATATCATGCACATTCTTGCACACCTTTCTCATCCTGGTGTGGATCCAGACTGCTGGCTCTGAGGAACCACACTCACCCCGCCGTCTCATCCTTACTACTCAAAGTACCTCTTTCTGCTAAGACTTGGTACGTCTTTATTAAAGTCAGTAAATTCTTAGGTTTTGTCTTGTCCCTTCTAATGCGTATCCCCCAAACATCTCAGATGCTGATCTCTTTTGTTTCCCAGTATTGTACCCCCCAAATTGCGTGGGCTTTTATGAGCAGTATTATGTGGCAGTATTAACCCATGTGGGTTTTTTTTTCTGTCAGAAAATATAATCTGAAATAGTATATGTTGTCTAAATGATATCCTACTGTAGATAAAATATAAGCAGTGCAATTTTCCACTTACTTTAATCTTTGGGGTTTTGAGGGGAAAGTTTACTTTAAGAGTACTGTCGACAAACCAAGAATTTGCTTCTCATTGTTAATAAAGTTGCTTAGGACTAAATTCAGAAGGCTGGGCTTCGATTCATATAGGAAACTGGGAGTTAAATAATCATAAAATCAGGGACTAGAGAGGATTTATCTTTTTTAGGACTTTAACAATTTCTTGTAATCTCTGGGTGTTCACTCTGATATTGCTGCTTGATCCTCTAAAACTCTATTTTGTTTTTAAGATTTTATTTTTCCTTTTTCTCCCCAAACCCCCCAGTACATAGTTGTGTATTTTTAGTTGTGGGTCCTTCTAGTTGTGGCATGTGGGATGCTGCCTAAGCATGGCCTGATGAGCGGTGCCATGTCCGCGCCCAGGATCTGAACCGGCGAAACCCTGGGCCGCCAAAGTGGAGCGCATGAACTTAACCATTCTGCCATGGGGCTGGCCCCTAAAACTCTATATTTTAAAGAGAGAGATGATGCATCCTGGAGGAAGGCGCCTTTGCCTTCCATGCCATAGGTAAGAGAGGAAGTGATAAATTCTGGGGCATATTTGTATTTCACAAAACAAATCTTCTGATATTTTGCTCTCCGCCTTTGGTATTAAGGGAAATACTAGACCACTTGGGTGGAATAAAACTTTTATTTTATTTTATTTATTTATTTTCTCTTTTTAAAGATTGGCACCTGAGCTAACAACTGTTGCCAATCTTCTTTTTTTTTCCTTCTCCCCAAAGCCCCCCAGTACATAGTTGTATATTCTAGTTGTGCGTGCCCCTGGTTGTGGCATGTGGGATGCTGCCTCAGCATGGCCTGGTGAGCGGTGCCATGTTTGCGCCCGGGATCCGAACTGGCAAAACCCTGGGCTACCAAAGCGGAGTGCGTGAACTTAACCACTTGGCCACAGCGCCGGCCCCAAAACGTTTATTTTAAAATTTTAACCTAAGTAAATTTTTGGTGCGCAGATTCCAAGTTGTCATGACTGGGCAGGCGGTGTAATGGATGAGAAAGAGGTAGAAAGGGTTTTTGTCGGCAAAGGCTGTGTGAACTCTTGGGTTCTGAACCTGGTTGCTCAAGTGATTCAGTGGAATGGCCTCAGGCATTCTCCAGCCTTCAATTTTGTGGAGTGGGATAAGGGACTGTGTCACCAGATAATGTGAGTTAAGTGCTTTGAGATCACTAGATGAAAAGCATCCTATGAAATTCAAAGCGCTAGTGTTATTTTGCTACTACCATCAACAGAAATAATTGTTATTCTTAATCATATCTGGGAAGGTGGGGCAAGTTGACTTCCTAACAGGCCAGTGTAGGAATAAAAAACTGTTGAATTGGAAAGAAAAGGACCAGCCCTTATGATGTCTCAGTTTCTCATAGAGGACATCTCACTTTTCAGTGCAAGAACATTTCTCACCTAGGTTCTTTCATGGGTTATTCCAGAAGACCAAAAATTCGGCTTCTGCCTCTGCAGAGTTATGACTAAAAAGCATAGAGGGACGAGAGAGAGAGAGAGAGAGAGATGTACACAGAAAGGAAATGAGACTTACTGTCCTAATTTTGAGGTTACTTTTTTTTTTCTTTTTTCATTGTATCAATATGTACTCTCTGTCCAAAGAGAAAGCTCTTTTCTAGGACTGCTCTTGCTGCTGTGCCCTTGTTTGTTTTTAGATTTTGATATTCTTGATATTTGTTACTGCCCTTTGGTGTGAGGTGAGATGGGCCCCGTATGAAAGCTTGTTCTTTGATGACCTTCGGCCAGGTGACGCCATGTTCTTCTCTTTCCAAAATGAACAGTACTTAGAAGAGTGAAGGATTCTGAATCCCTTGTCCCCCTAATTCACAGACCTTTCCCACCTACACAGAAGTGAAGAGCAAAGGCACTTTTAACAGAGTAGCCTGTGGGGTTTTAGCCTTGATGTTGTTAAATACTCTGAAAGAATTTCTCTGATAAAGGTTCTTGTTTTTCTCCAGGTGAGGCACCGTAAGCCAGTTGAACTCTGCATTCAGAAAGCCCAAGATTGAAGAAGAAAGATCAGAGACGTTGACTAACCTGGAAACAGGGACCTCTTTGGAACTTTGTTTTCATCCGCACTACCCTTTCAAAAGTATCTTCGAACAGAATTGATTTCATCTTATTTTGCTTATTGGGAAGAACATGGCTTCAGGGATTTTACATTTCCCTTTAGTTTTGCATGAACTCTATAGGAAACAGAGCCCTTAAAGGGCTTGGGAATAATAAGAAGAGATTGAAGACAGACAGGCTTGCTCTCTCTCTCCTATTTTCCCTCCCCCTTCAAAGAAAAGGATTTACAACTCAACCCTGTAACAGCTGCTGCCCAGCTTTAGCCATCAAGAGAAAATAAATAAAATTAAACCACCATTGCCAGACGACAAGCCCTGAAGTCAAGGTGTGGGAGTGGTGGCATTGAGAAAACTGCCTAAAAAGGACAAGGACTGCAGTAGAAACAGCTTCTCTAAAGCTGGAAGGGGCCCCAGGTTCCTTCATGGATTAAAATAGAATCACAGGGCACACCTCTTTTAGGTGCAGCTCACATTTTGTGGAAGTGTGGTAGTCGTGGAGGTGCTGCAGTGTCTCCTCGGAAGAATTTTTCCTTGCCCGAAGTGTCCTGCTCTGCCCTGATATTCTCCCCTTCTTTCCTTTTGAAGACTTGCCTCCATCCATGAGCTATTCCTTGATCTGTCTGACTGCCCATGTTCTCCACCTGCAACCATTTGCATGTGTACAGCCTACTGTTTGTCTCCAATTTTTAAATTGTACAAGTTGTATTTCTTAATCTCTCCTTCTGCCTTGTTCTGGGGAGGTGGTTATTCATCGTTTGGAATCACCTTTCCCCCTCCCATGTGCTTTCCTTCATTTGAGATCTTTTGACCTTTGGTTTTTATTTGGGAGGGGGAAGGGTGATAATTTTAAATTTTCTGTTTCCCTGGTTTCCCTCTGTACTCTTCTCTCCGTTGTTTCCCTCATCCCATTTTCTTGTCTGTTCTGCCGCTGTGTGGGCCTGGGCTATGCGGCAGGGCAGATCTCCCATCAGAGCTCCAACATGCCCGCAGAGTCTGGAAAGAGATTCAAACCCAGCAAGTATGTTCCGGTCTCAGCAGCCGCCATCTTCTTAGTGGGAGCTACGACCCTCTTCTTTGCCTTCACGTGAGTTTTCTCCCAGCGGTGGTATTTGAGGGGGTGTTTGGGGGGGGGTGGTATTTGGGGGTATTTCTGTTGGGGGGTGAGGGGGTATTTTTTCACTTGAGTTTTTCTAGTTGGCTTTAAAGCCAAGTGACTGGGAGTACTTGATGTTTGATACAGGTAAATCCAAATCCCAGAGGCATGGTGAGAAGAGTGAGAAAAATCCTGTCCTCTTGGACTTGTTATAAATTTTGTTCCTTTCAATCCTCTACCTTCCTCTGCCTCCCTTCCTCTGGAATCCCAGATGTCTTCATATTTTCCTACCCAGTTCCATCATTAGATGATCCTGATCTAGGAAGGAAGTGAGAGGAAACCACCAGAGAGGCTTGAAGCAGCTTAAGTAATCAGTTCTATGAGAGAAAGAGAACTAGAAAGGTTTTTCAGATGGTAATGGCTTTCCTCAGGATGTCTGAAGCTTGGATTTGAGATTGTGGGAACTGAGAGTACTGGAGAATTTCAGAATTGATTGAGAAGATATACCAGTGGGAAGGTTTTGCCTTTTAGTGTTGTTCAGATGGTTTGCTCTGTATTCTTAAGAGCTGGAGCCTGGAGAACTGGAGGCCACTGGGAAAGGGCAAGTTTTACTTAGGAAGGGAGTCCTAGAAGACTTCCTTTACATTAGTTCCTTCTGAAGGGAATGGCAGTAATTCTCCCGTTCCCTGGGCTCATTAGGAAAAGCAGTTGGTATTGAAAGATTTCCCACTTAGGATATTCAGACTTTGTTCATCTGCTTGTTACCGGAGGAAACTGATTTATCCTTCCCCTTTTCCCCAGTATTTGAGCTGTCGACCACCTGGCAAGCATTTTTGCTGTTACCTGTTTATAAATGAACATGGACCAGGCTTCTGAGCCTTAAACTGTTGAGTCATTGAATTAGTGTTCTGGTTGTAGCTCTTGGAACAATCAGAGCGTGCTAGATTTTCTGAGGAGTTCACTTTGCCGTGATTTAGGCTCAAACCTAATTGTGAGGGGTTGTTTAGAGCAATGTGAGGTGGCTGGGAAGAGGAAGATAAAGAATTAAAGTGATAGGGAATAAAAGCAGTTTGGACTCATTGAAGGATGAATGAAACAGGAATTGCTGGGGTGGAGGCAGTTACTCTTATGGGGAGAAACAAAGAACAGAAATTAAATCTGGTATAGGAGGGAAGGAAAACCCCCCAAGCTGAGCTTCAGATGCCAAAAGGAATTCTAAAAAATATGGGTCGTTTGGCTAAAAGAGTCAGCAAAGTGATAGCGATGTTTTTCTGTTTAGTTTTTAAACAAGGACAGAATGAATGTATTATCTAAGGTAGGAGAATCATCCTATTTCTCACCTTTTCCTCTGAAGAGTGGAAGTTGCAGATTCTTTGGCCCCAGCTCTCCAGCCAGAGCATGCCTGCTGGATTTCTCAGGGGTCTGGAGCAGCCTTACTCTTTTCTATTTGACTTCTTTTCTTCCTAGTCCTTTTTCTCTTGCTTAAACTCAGTATGTTCAGTGTTCTGTCTTTCACACATTGACTACCAGTAAGGAAGAGTGAGTCTTCAGTATCACACTTGTTTTGGTTTCTGCTGTTATGGCCAGTATAGAGTCAACATTTTAACCAAGGGATGTTTATATGGGATCTTAGTATTCTTGTAGCAGCTGTGCTGTGTCAGAGGGATATACACAAGGTCTGTTTGACACCCTTAGAGCTGCTTAGTTGGGGAGGGTCTATTTTCCCAAAATGCAGAGCCTTTGGAGAAGCTAGGAAGTTCAGGGGAGTAAGTGGTTTCTGTCTTTCAGTTCATCTGTTCTTGAGAATAGGGCAAGTTCTTAACTTGGTGATCTGGAACCGTTGAAGTGCTTGGCTGGTTATACCAGTTTTGCCACCAAGAGGTGTCGTGACATAGGTGTTTTCTCAGCTGATTGTTGAAGCTATTTAACCTGCTTTCCCATTCCCTTCAGAAAAGTAGGGGCCCTCCTTATTCCATGGTCTCTCAGCCCCGGGACAAAGAATTTTGGAAGACAGTATTGACTCTATTTGAAATTATTGCCTCTAATCCAAAGTGAGAAAAGCCTTTAAGTCATAGTAAGACTTCTCCCTGGCAGCTTCCTCAGGACCAATTTTTGGGCTCTCTTTTCCATCTTAGGGTCTCTCCTGCCCACCTCCTGGAGACATAAACACGCTGTTTATCTTACTCTATCACCTTGCTCTTGGTGCCTCGGAAATTCTCATCTCTTCCTCACTGTCTGACCATACTAGTTCCAGGGCCAGCTTGTATCTGGGCTGAGGTGCTACTGTTCTCAGAAACTGTTCTCCCATGGATTCTATCCCTTTTGAGGTTCAATTCTTTGAAGAAACACCTGTTTAAAACCATATACAACCTAAAAAAGAATTCATGGTTTCAAATAGAGATGAGAGAAAGGGTCTTCGAACCAGCTCCTATTTGGGGCCTTAAATCTGTAACCACTCTGTCATCCTTCCATTCTCTTCACTAGGCCACAACGGTCTGTTCTTACATCAGTATAAGCCCCAGGTGAGAATTACTTTGGGACCTAGAGGACTGGGAATAGGAGGAACAGTCCCTTTTAATTGGCAGGCGTAATTAGTGGAGGCATGTAGGCTTCAACTAATTAGGAACAATTTACCCTCCATGTTGCTTTGTCAAGTAGAGAAAGCTATAAGCAGAAGTTTTCAGTTGGATTTGGTCATCAAAAAATGGTGATCTGCCCCCAAGAAGCTTGAATAGAACAGTTGAGGCCTTCCCCCTAGACCTCTACTCCCTCTTGTTCATTGAATTTGTCCAGTACTAAAGCTCAGCGGGAGAGTTACTGAGGATCCTTTCTGAATTCTTTTCCCTTTTCACTATTTGGGAAGGAGAGTGGCTGCTAAAGTAACCCTCCCCCTCTCAATTCGGTGCTAGACTCTGCATTTAAGACAATGGGCCTGGAGCCCTGGCCATCTTGGTTTAGTCTCCTTTTGTGATTGGCAAGGGGGCAGTGCTAGGTAGTAGGAATGAGCACTGTTTGGGGGTCAGGAGACTTATTTTGGTAAAGTCTGTTAACCCTTGTGGACCTGTTTCTTCCTCTCTATAATGAGGATATTGACCTCGAGCAGTTTATTTAAGTATCATGACCCTTTTTTCAAGTGAGATCTTATGTGGAAATCGAGTATATAAAACATAAGAGCAAGGCTGCTCTAGTTCAAGTGAGGCTGGTGCTTAGAGGCTCAGCTACTTGGTGTCTCCTCTTTGCCTTCCTGGGGACCCCTGAGACTTTACTGGGCCTCCTGGAAATACCATTTGAAGTAAATCACTGAATTGTATCCCCAGAAGTCTCGAGCTGTGAGTTAAGTTGGCTACTGTCTCATTTTGTCTATTTCTAAAGTTGGCAGAGAGGGCATGGGGGTAAAACCTCTGCTGCCAGTGATCTGTGGGAAGGACAAAAGTCAGGGCTATCCAGAGATCCATGATGGTCTTTCCAATGTTCCGTACACCAGAGAGCTTGCTTCTTTTCACTTTCTACCTCTAGTCCCTCCTGACCCTTTTACCCACAGAGCTGGGCAACCTCAGTGACTCTCCCTCTGGTCCTTTTTTCATGACTGCAGAGGTGCTGGCACCTGATTTGAGTGGGAGCAGCCTCGTGATGTAGGGCATTAATTGAGCAGTGGTTGTTCCTTTTCCTTCCCACGTTGTTTTCTCATCCAGGAATAAGTGCCCAAGTCCTACATCTTGTACTCTGCTGCTTGAAAGTCTGAGTAAGACACGACAAATCAAGTGTTTTAAGAGAAACTTACGCACCCTGAAGGGGAGAGATTGTTTTCCCATAGAATCTTGAGGATCCCCAGGGGCAGGAAGTGGGATATTCATTTCAGCCTTGCCTCATCAAAAGAAACACTAGTCACGTACTCAAACTATGTGCTAGGCATGGGTGGAATGCATAGACCTATTCTTCAGGAGCTTACTGCCTCTGTTTTGAGTGTTCTTGAATCTCTAGTACATACCTCATAATAGGGGGAGTGGAATTAGGGATGAAGGTGGAGCTGGAATGATAATTGATGATGATGGTGATAGTTAGTAATGTTTTCCTTGTGTCTTCTATCTCCTGAATGCTCAGTATTAAGCCAGCTGGTTTAAAAAGAATCCCAGAATCTTTTCAAACATCGTCTCCTTCATTCTCATATCTGTATTATGTAGCTGAAGTAATAAGCTTGGAGAGTTTCCTGTGGATTACCTAAGCCTACTGGCAAAGCATTGATCAAGATGGGATTAAAATCCAAAGCTTCTTGCTTCCTACTTTGTTTTTCTTACCAGGAACTTAAACAGTTTTTGTAATAGGAAGTGTTAGAGAGGGGTAGGAAACAGATTTTTAGGAGTGTGGGTATTGAAATCCACTCTCCCAATTTTATTTGGCCGTGAAAACAGCAGTGCTGAATGGGTGGGCAGAAGAACCTGTTCTTCGTGGGATGGTATAGGTCTGAGAGTCTCATCAATGAGTCAGCCAGCCTGGGCTACAGCCACTCCCTATGCTTTGGAGCTCTATGATTACTGCCATAGGCTGAGGACAAGCCCCAGCAACTCTTCCTCAGCTCAGGCCTCATCTCCTTCCATCAAAGGCAACAGATTCAGACAGGCCACTTGGGGTGGTCACCTAGGAATCTGGCAAAGTACTATAGCAACGGCAAGCTTCTCAAGCCAAGCACAATATAGGATATGGCGGGAACAGGCTGTGCTCACATATGCCTCTCCTTGGTGGGGTGTTCCCTCAGCTAGAGTGCTGAGGTTGGAAGCGATGGGTCTTTGATTTGAATCTGGGAACAAATACTGCCTGTGAAGTTGAGTAACTTGCATTATTTCTAGATACTGTTATTGCAGGGGTAGCCTTTATTGGCAACTAGTGTTGGAACTCGATTCTAGGATTACACACTTCAACTGAGATGGGTTGATATCAAGAACCTTGTAGGGGTAAAGTTCATTATCCAGGGTAGGTGGTTGGCAGGATACCCATGAAATTGAGTGATTTGCTTTGTTTGGAAATGCAGAAGCTGAAGAAAGAATGGGGTTGCAAAGATTGACATCTGGGCTTGTGAGGGGGCTGTTGTCTCTTTCTCATTCACCTTAGTTTCCCGCAGGGATGGAGGTATCCTTATTTTTTCAGAAGCTCAAGAGGCCACAGTAGCCAGTTCTAGGAATGAGACTTTTAAATCATGGGCACCTCAGTGTTCTGAGGATTTAATTTCTTTCTCCCTTCTAATTATCTTCCCAGGCTGTAGGAATCAAGTGAGTCACCCTTTCTCCTCTTCCCTGGGCAGAAATTGAAGTGACAGCTAAGTACTAGGGAGGGGCTCCGACCTGGATGACTGGTTTTCAGTTTCTCTCCCTCCCTCCTAAGGAGCCTAGGATATCAGGCTTTGGGTGGGGCTGTGTAAGGACTCTTCCTTCTTGATTGTATTCCACCCCAAACCCTGTCAAGGTAAGGGGACATCTTTTCTGAACCAAAGAATCCCCAGAGGAAGAGGCTTCCGTAGGAGATTTTGACAGAATAAAACTAGAGCTGTGACTGAAGGTCTGTCCTGCCCTTGAAATCAGTGCCTTCACTCTACATTATTTTGTCTCCCAATTACGTACTGAACTGTCAAGAGATGCAAAGAGTTAATTGCTATTTACTATCTAAAAAGCCAGCATGTAATAAATATTTACTTCACTTTTTTTTTTTAATGAACGGCTTAATGGAATTTGAATAAATGGATAGTGGTGGCAGAGACTTGTGAGATGCTTTGTGACAGTCTTGTCTCTTATCATTAGTTTATTTATGTCTCATTAAGAAGCTCAATTCCTGTGAATTGTTCTGAATCACTGTTCAGGGCTATGCTTTTTGTTTTGATGGAGACAGATCACCTCTCTTAACAGAAGCCAGGACTGCTGTGGATTAATTCTCCAGACTCATTTACTGTCTTGTTCTCCCGGCCCGTTTTTCCTTTCCTTCAGTGAACTCTTCTTTCCTTGTGACTGGTCTAGATAAAGGGGACAAGGACAGATGCTGTCCTAATTCCAGAGATTAAGTTCTCAGCCACAAAGTAGATTAGGGTATTTAGCCGCTGTCTTGTAATGGGAAGTTCCTCCTGAACTGAGACAGGAGAGAGGGCGTTTGATACTACTGACAAAGCAAGCAGCATATCAGATGTTCTTCTGAAACTTCCAGCTCCCAGGAAGTCACCACAGAAGGGAAGAGTTCTTGCAGCAGTCCTGCTTAGACTCAAATCCTAGCAGAGACTGAGCTTAATCCTGGTCTAGGGCACTCTTTTTTTGTCAAAGAAAAGTTACCTAAAGTATGTCTCTTGATTTGACCCTGTGGAATACTGGATATGTTGGGCCAGTTTCTTTTGATTTAGGGCTGCTATCTTGTCTTTTTTTTCTCCTCCACTCTTCATCTCTAGACCTCAAGGGGTCCAGTTCTGTGACTTGATGTCCATCCTTATCGTTATGTTGTGTTTTTTTTTTTTTCTTTTCTCCACCTTGAAATCTAGCCTCTAGTTGAATAAAACTCTCAGGAATATCTGACGCAGTGAAGAAACTTTAGGCAGTTGAGAGTGGTTCAAAGCCAGCTGGGAGCCAGAGAGGCAGCTGGTATCCCATGCTTTGGGCCACTGTGCAGGTCAGTGGGGCATGGCTGGGATCCAGAAGCCTCAGGCTGCTCCAGAGAAGGGAATGTCGCTGGTGTCACTTACATACTCAGTCCCTAGCTCTTGTGCCTGGTTTAAAAGGGGATAAGGACAGATTCCAAAACATGGAAAGATAGACAGGGGAATAATGAATCTGAAGAACATAGACCTTAGTGCAAGGGGTTATGGTAGGAGGGTTTCTGAGTTCTGTAGCTTGATCTAAAATGAGCATTTCTGTGGGAAAATAGGCCCGCTTGTTGGGAAGGATAAAGATAATTTGAGACAGCAAAAGTGAACCACACAAGATTTATATATAGGTGTGAGGGCTGAATCTTTGTAGATTTTCGTATGGTTGGTGTCCCAAAGTGTTAGAGGCAGCCCCTCATTTTCTTTATTATCTGTGCAGCTGTCCAGGACTAAGCCTCTATGTGTCACCTGCAGTGCCCATCTACAATGCGATTGTTTTTCTCTTTGTGCTGGCCAACTTCAGCATGGCCACCTTCATGGACCCAGGGATTTTCCCTCGAGGTAAGATCTCACTCTCCTCTCTTGGAAGCTCCTTACTACCTTTGAAAAATAATGACTTTTGGACACACACATTTGATCCTGGGCGTTAGGAGTCCTCAGGTTTTGGGATTTCTTGTATAGTCTAATGATGTAAGGCAGGTCAGGGTCTTCAGGAATATATGTCACAACTTCTAGCCATGTGATTCACTTTGGGTCAACTCTGTGATTTTCCGTTATTCATTCAGCAGAGATTTATTTCAAGCATATGGGTTGGGCGTTAATGCTAGGTACAATAATATCTAAGATGAATTAGGCAGTTGTAATGGTGTGATACAAACTGTAATAGAGGCATGATCAAGGTTCTGTGAGATCATAGAAAAGGGTACACTTATATCTGCCCAGATACATTGGTGAAATGCTGCTAAGGGGAGGTAGGAAAGACTACCAAGTAGAGGATGGAAGGGAAGGGTGTTCTAGGCAGAGGAAGCAGCGTGTGTAGATGCTTGTAACCATGAAATGCTGAACTCAGTTGGGTGGAAGATCGAGGGCATGGTGGGACCAGAAAGGGGCAGGAGATAAACCCAGAGCCAAATTGTGAAAGATTTTATATGCTAAATTAAATAGATTATATTTCTTCCTTTGGACAACAAGAGGTCTTTAATTGGAGGAATCACAGAATCAGATTTCCTTTTATAAAAATAATTCTTGTAAGAATGTACAGATAACTTTTGGGAGGATATTGCAATAATGCAAGCCAGATGAGACTTGAATTCAAGGTTGGATTTACAGATTTTTTGGAAGTAGACTGAACAGAATTTTTCATAACCAATTGCTTATTGGGGAAGAGCGAAAGGGTGAAGGAATTGTCTAGGGTAGTTTCACGGTTCCTAATTTGGGAGACAAGTTGGATGCTGATTTTCATAAACCAAGATATGAGTTAAAGGAATGTTGAACAGGTTTGGAAGGAAGACAAAGAGAGCATCTCAGACATGTTGAATTTGGGAGACTTTTGGGTCATCCAGTGGGCAGTTGAGTAGTCAGAGTCAAAGACCTTGATCTCAGAGCCTTCAGCCATGTGGTATTTGAAGCAACAGTTGTAAGATTGTCTAGAGAAAGTAGAATGAGATTAGGATAGAACCAAGGTCAGACGTGACCATTATTGACTTTTTTTTTTTTTTTTTTTTTTTAGTATTGACATTTTAATAATGAGCAAAGAAGGAGGAGTCACTGAGAGGGATTGATCAGGAAAGGTTAGTAGGAGGAGAAACTGGACAAAGTGGGAACTAAGGAAAGTTCATGAAGTACCTGATGGTTGGCAGTATAAGAAATTAGACCCAATAATGTAGAAACTCAAAATTGCCCTTTGGTATGGAAACTCAGAAATTAGTGATCTTAACAAGAATAGTTTTTTCTTTTTTACAAGAATAGTTTTAATAGTGTGTTTGTGTGTATGTGTATATGTAATCGTTTGGAAGGCAGTGAATGGGAAATGAGGAAGCAGTCAGTGGGTATTAAGTTTACTCTTTCAAGAAGTTAAGCAGAGAAAGGAGAAGATGGAATATCTTCTGGGAGAGTTTTTTTTTTTTAATGATACAGAAGGCTTTAGCATGTTGGTAGCATAAGGAGATTGAAGCAGAGAAGGGAGAGAAGCTGAAGCTGAGGAAAGGGGATAATTAAAGAGTGATGTTCTGTAGGAAGGAGATGCTTTCCTGTGCATGTTGAAAGGATTGTGCTTACAGAAGAAGTAGGCTGTTTCTGGGACAGGAGGTGAGAGGAAGAACCATCATTAGTGGAAAAAGTAAGAGGTAGAAAGAAGAGAAATTGATGAAGACTGTTGCTTATGATATCTACTTTTTCTCTCAAATGTAAAGTTACCCTGTAAGAGTGAGACAGATGGGATTGGGATAGCAACTTGAGTGAGATGAGATCTTTCTGAAATTCATTGTGCTCATCAAGCCTGTGTCACTACTTCATTTGTGACTTCTCTTTCAAAGATTAAGTGAGCTGGAGGAACTTTGAGTCCCTAAAGCCAAGGAGGGCTATTTTAGTGTTCATTTATCAAATATTTATTGCTCTCTTATATGGTAGGCCTTATTATGGTCATTTGAGATGATTTTTTTAAAAGGTCCTTGCTTTTAAATAGCTCAGTGTAGAAGGGAAGACATTTATATGCATAAATACTCTGTGATAAGTTTAGAAGAGTAATCAAAGAATTATACAGTCATGCACCACATAATAACTTTTTGGTCAACGATGGACCACCTAACATGATGGTGGTCCCATAAGATTAGTATTGTACAGCCTAGGTGTGGGGAAGGCAATACCATCTGGGTTGGTGCAAGTATACTCTCTGATGTTTGCACAACGCCAAAATCACCTAATAACGCATTTCTCAGAACAAGTCCCCGTCATTAAGTGAAGCATGACTGTGGTACTTTAAGACAAGAAAGGGCTCACTTCTGGTAGATGATGGTGTGGAAGGATCAGATATTTCAAAGTAAGTAGCATTTGAATTTTTTTCTTTAAAAGAAAAACTCCTTGTAAAAAAGTAAAGATTTTAGTCAGTAGTGAATATTCATTATGTAGAAAGTATAAAAAAGACAAATAATACCTATAATTTCACAGCCGAGAGATAACTGCTATTATATTGTATATTTCCTTCAAATATTTTGAAGATTTATATATATAATATTCATATATACCATGTATCTGTAGCATATATGTGTATGTATTTTTATTTCTGTTTTCAAAATGGGATCTTTTGTTTGCACAGTTCTTTACCTTGCATTTTTTCACTTATTTATATTGTAAGCATTTCCCTAAGTCAGTAAATTTGAAAACTTATTTTTTAGTACCTAATGTCATCACTTGTTTAATTTTTCCTTCCTACATGTGTTTTTTCCTACATTAATAATAAAAAGTAAGAATTGCACACTGTAGATGAGAAGGCAAATAATGTTCTTTAAGTTTTGGAGTGGGATGGTGGGTTTCTGATAGCCGAAAACTGAAAGGGCATTCAGGTAAAGAGACAAACAACACTGAAATATGTATAGGGAATTAATAGAGTAGGGGCAGACCTTTTGAGCAAGGGGTTTGTGCTTGGGAAAAGGTTGGTGTTAGTTGCTCTTTTGGATTACTATAGTTCAGTCGTGTACTTGTAGATACTGAACTGTTATGCAAACTCATGATATATGTGCTTTGTTATGTAAATTATCTATTTCTTTTAAAATATTTTCATCATATGTAAACCAGGAATATTAGCATACCCATATCGGCGCCACCTCTGAGTCATACTCTCTTGAACCTCATTTCCCAGTGCAGAGATCAGTTGCTTCCTTATCTATGTTCCCATAGTGTTGTGTATAGATAGAGCTGATCTCACAGTGTTAGAGTTACTAGTTCCTAGTCTCTCTCACCCATTAGCCTGAATTCCTTGAAAGCAGAGGCCATATTTTGAATATCACTGTATTCCTAGTGCCCAGTATGGTTCTAGCATGGTTGTTTTTCAATTAACTTTTCCTCTCTACAGCGGAGGAGGATGAAGACAAAGAAGATGACTTCCGAGCTCCTCTTTACAAAACAGTGGAGATCAAGGGCATCCAGGTGCGCATGAAATGGTGTGCCACCTGCCGCTTCTACCGTCCTCCTCGATGTTCCCACTGCAGTGTCTGTGACAATTGTGTGGAGGTAAGAACCCTGAGTAGGGTAAGCCTTGATGCTTAACCTAAGTTCTCTTCTTTCTACCCATAGAAGAAGAACTGAATCCTGTGGATTCTTGGCCTTGATTGAAATATAGTCCTGGCTGACTCCCTGGACTGTGTGTTCTAGCTCTCTCAAAAAGTGTTAGCGATGATGTACACATGAAAGGTGGAGCATAAATCTTCTTCTGTTACAGGAGGGACCCCCACTGGGCATAGGCTTTCCCAGCACTAAGATTCATAGCTCCAGCCTTCTTTCTCTTGGCTCATCTTTTTGGTTGTTTGTCCTGGCTTTGTGTTATTTCTTGCTTCCACTACAGCATGCTGTTGCATTAAAACTTTTCCATTATATTTCTCTTGTTCCCTGTCCTTCTTCAACTCTTGTCTTTTATTTTTAACCCTGTTTTCCAATCAATTTTTACTTAGCTTTAAGCAGTTGCCTACCAGATTTTCCTTCCAAGCCTCTTTCTCATGAATCTTGATTTTTTTTTTTTTTTTAAAGATTTTATTTTTTCCTTTTTCTCCCCAAAGCCCCCCGGTACATAGTTGTGTATTCTTCGTTGTGGGTTCCTCTAGTTGTAGCATGTGGGACGCTGCCTCAGCGTGGTCTGACGAGCAGTGCCATGTCCGCGCCCAGGATTCGAACCGACGAAACACTGGGCCGCCTGCAGCGGAGCGCGCGAACTTTAACCACTCGGCCACGGGGCCAGCCCCATGAATCTTGATTTTTTTGCAAAGCTTCTGACATTGATCCCTTTCAGTGTTCCTTGGTCACATAGGATAAACTTTGAGAGATGGCCTTGGCCTTTGATTAACTTCTGGAAGGTTTTCCTTATAGATTGACAGAGCAGGATAAACTGCATGAAGCTGTTTTTAATTTTGCAACTAAATGATGATGATGATCACAAATTACTAAAAGCAACACTTAAGTTCTCCCATTTATACCTCTTCTTGACGGAAGTGATCTAGTGCTGTGGTCTGAGGATGCCTCTCAGTCTCTCTCTCTTTGCCCCTAGGAATTTGATCATCACTGCCCCTGGGTGAACAACTGTATTGGTCGCCGGAACTACCGTTATTTCTTCCTCTTCCTCCTTTCCCTGACAGCGCACATCATGGGTGTGTTTGGCTTTGGCCTCCTTTACGTCCTCTACCACATGGAGGAACTCTCAGGGGTCCGCACGGCTGTCACGTATCCTTCAAGCCTGTGGGTTGTGGGATTGGGAGGGGAAAGGAGGAAAGGTGAGTCCTGTGGTAGTGAGGGTCAAAGGGAAGATGGCTACAGTATGGGCTGAGGAAGGTGAGAGCATGTTTCTCTGTTCTCCTTGACTGTTTGGCTTCAGAATGGCAGTGATGTGTGTGGCTGGCTTATTCTTCATCCCTGTAGCTGGCCTCACGGGATTTCACGTGGTGCTGGTGGCTAGGGGACGCACAACCAATGAACAGGTACAGGGAGAAGTGATGGGAGACTCCTGCAGAGCAGGGCTTGTGTCACTTAGCCCTCTGATTAGTGTATAGCATAGTGCTTTCACAAATGCTTAATGAATACTTTTTATGATGATGTGTCCGAGTTCCTCATGTAAGCATGGGAACAGAGACCATTTCTCGTTACCATTTACAAAATGCCCACTATATACTGGGCAATTTGGGCTCTGAGCTTAGAGAAACAATAAAAGACCTGGGCGAACCCTCAAGAAGCTTACAGTGCTGCTTAACGGAAAACAGTTTTTTTTCGTGCATATAATAATAGCTAACCTTATTTGCTTATCTTATGTTTATTATCTCAGTTTTCAATATTCAGAGAGCTATTTATCCCCATTTTACATGAGGTTTACTCATTTTTACATCTCCCAGGTAGAGGGTGCACAGTAATTTGTCATTGATTTGTGTTTTGGCCTTTGGAAGTGAAGGTCCCATTGTGTGGTTGATCTGGCCCTTTTTTCCTCCCTCTAGGTTACGGGTAAATTCCGGGGAGGTGTGAACCCCTTCACCAATGGCTGCTGTAACAATGTCAGCCGTGTACTCTGCAGTTCCCCAGCACCCAGGTACATCTACCTCTTTGGGTTCACCTTTGGTCAAAACTTGTCTTCTTTGGGCTTGTTCTGGTATAGGGGAGGTCTGGTGGGAGGCTGCCTTTTAAGAAGGGTTCTTCTAAGAAGTCGCCAGGGGAGAGACTTGCCATCCTTTAGTGGGCCCTGTGAGTTTAGTTGATATTCTTTAGGTATTCTCCCTTGAGAATTGAGAATTATTCTCCTTTGAGAGTTGAGGGTGAGATTTACTTCTGAGTGCCTTGTGCTCGCTATCTGCCCAGAGGCCTAGTCTTGCTGCAGTTCTTCATGATTTCAAAGGAATCAGTTCAACACTGACTTTTTTCACTGTCCTGGTAGGACTGTTTCTTGTATTTGTAAAAATTTTTTACACAAGTAGGCAACCAAAAGATATTTTTGAATGAATGAATGAATGAAAGCCTTCTCACTCTTGATACACAGGTATTTGGGGAGACCAAAGAAAGAGAAGACAATTGTCATCAGACCTCCCTTCCTTCGACCAGATGTATCAGACGGGCAGATAACTGTGAAGATCATGGACAATGGCATCCAGGGAGAGCTGAGGAGAAGTAAGGTGAGGAGTTTAGAGGAGTCAAGCTAGATAATTGCGGACTCTCACTCAGGGCAAAGAGATGGAAACTTGTTTTGGTTTACATCTCAGAGTGTTTATCACTTTCTGACTTGTGTTAAAATTACTTAAATACATATCTTCTTTTCTCCATTAGATTGTAAGTTCTTTGTTTTTAAGATTTTATTTTTTTCCTTTTTCTCCCCAAAACCCCCCTGGTATATAGTTGTATATTCTTAGTTGTGGGTCCTTCTAGTTGTGGCATATGGGATGCTGCCTCAGCATGGCCCGACTAGCGGTGCCATGTCCGTGCCCAGGATTCGAACAGGTGAAACCCTGGGCTACCATAGCGGAGCGTGGGAACTTAACCACTCAGCCACAGGGCGGCCCCTAGATTGTAAGTTCTTTGACAGTAGAAATTGAGTTCATTCATTTCCATGTCTTCATAGGAGTTAATACAGTAGTTTGCACATGGTAGGAGCTTGATAAGTAGTAGTTGGTGGAAATGAACAAATAAGTGACAGAATTAAACCCTTGCTGACAACTTCTCTTTATCCAGTACCATCCCCAAACTGACTCTTGTCTTCCAGTTCGTTTGGAAATATATGATAATTGACTTCCCAACCCCCATTCTTATGCCAGTTTCATACTTTGAGTTGCCCTAATGCCCAGTTCTCCAAATCTGACTTCCCCTCCTTTATGCAGTCTAAGGGAAGCCTGGAGATAACAGAGAGCCAGTCTGCGGATGCTGAACCTCCACCACCTCCTAAGCCAGACCTGAGCCGTTACACGGGGCTACGAACACACCTCACCCTGGCTACTAATGAGGGTAAGGACAACGGCAGGAGTGAGGAGGTTACTTGTGAGCTATAGAGAGGAGACAGACAAGGGCTGGGAGGTACTACTGGTCGTGTGGCTGAGAGCATCCAACAGGTAGTACCTGAGCCACTTCTTTTGACAGCTGGGAGAAAGGGGATGCCAGTTAGCTATCGGCAGTGAATTGGACTGTTGTAGGGGGAAGTGTCAGCCTCTAGACAGACCATAGAACATCCCAGACCTGTTTGATAGGTTCACTCTGAGTTCTGGGCTGGTATGAGTCTTTAGTCTTTTTTTTTTTTTTAAAGATTTTATTTTTCCTTTTTCTCTCCAAAGCCCCCTGGTACATTGTTGTGTATTTTTTTTAGTTGTGGGTCCTTCTAGTTGTGGCATGTGGGATGCCGCCTCAGCATGGCTTGATGAGCAGTGCCATTTCCACGCCCGGGATCCAAACTGCCGAAACTCTGGATCGCCAAAGCGGAGCGCGCGAACCCAACCACTTGGCCACGGGGCCAGCCCCGAGTCTTTAGTCTTGATTTCAGCAAAATCATGTTTCTGGGACTTCCTTTTGCTGAGTCTGTTCCTGCCTTGTTCTCCTCTTGTTCTTTAAGGAACTCTAGCCAGGTTAAGAGAACAGCTTGTAAAGTGGTGCCCCTTGGGCCTTTTTTCCTGCAGATACTAGCCTCTTGGGCAAGGACAGTCCCCCTACACCTACCATGTACAAGTATCGGCCAGGCTACAGTAGCAGCAGTACGTCAGCCGCCATGCCTCATTCTTCCAGCGCCAAGGTACTGAGAACCCTCTAAGAAGTGGGATCGTAATGTATGCCAACTGTTCTGGGAAAAAGATTGGGAGAAGGGAAGGAAGAGGCAGAGGGAAGAAAAGAAAACAAAAGGCATTTTACTAATTGTTGGCATTAGTAGGATTGAATCTCCTTGATAGTGTGTCCTTCATCAAGGAGGGGCCAAAGCAGCCTACTAGATAAAGGCACTGCTTATAGCATCATATGTGAATTCTTAAGCCTCATCTTCTACATCTTAAATTGAAATATTTGTACCAACTCATAGATTTGCTTTAGAGGTTAAACAAGATAATGCATGTAAAAGTTCTAAGCATATTGCTGGCATATAACAAGTATTGTTTTTGACTGACTCCGTGGGCTCTGGGGCCTAGCATCTGTCACAAGGGGAGGAGCACTAAGAGCTTGCTTTACTTTCTCCCTCAGCTGAGTCGTGGGGACAGCTTGAAGGAGCCGACCTCGATTGCAGAGAGCAGCCGCCATCCCAGCTACCGCTCGGAGCCCAGCTTGGAGCCAGAGAGCTTCCGTTCTCCCACCTTTGGCAAGAGTTTTCACTTCGATCCACTATCCAGTGGCTCACGCTCCTCCAGCCTCAAGTCGGCCCAGGGCACAGGCTTTGAGCTGGGCCAGTTGCAGTCCATTCGTTCAGAGGGCACAACCTCCACCTCCTATAAGAGCCTCGCCAACCAGACACGCAATGGAAGCCTATCTTATGACAGCCTGCTCACTCCTTCAGACAGCCCTGATTTTGAGTCAGTGCAGGCAGGGCCTGAGCCAGACCCACCTTTAGGCTACACCTCTCCCTTCCTGTCAGCCCGGCTGGCCCAGCAACGGGAAGCCGAGAGGCACCCACGTTTGGTGCCAACCGGCCCAACACACCGAGAGCCCTCACCAGTCCGGTACGACAATCTGTCGCGCCATATCGTGGCCTCCCTCCAGGAACGAGAGAAGCTGCTACGCCAGTCACCCCCACTCCCAGGCCGTGAGGAAGAACCAGGCTTGGGGGACTCAGGCATTCAGTCAACACCAGGCTCAGGCCATGCCCCTCGTACTAGTTCCTCCTCAGATGATTCGAAGAGATCACCCTTGGGCAAGACTCCACTGGGACGCCCAGCTGCTCCCCGTTTTGGCAAGCCAGATGGGCTGAGGGGCCGGGGACTAGGTTCCCCTGAACCAGGCCCAACTGCCCCATACCTGGGCAGATCTATGTCTTACAGCAGCCAAAAAGCCCCACCTGGTGTCTCTGAGACTGAAGAAGTGGCCTTGCAGCCATTACTGACACCCAAGTAAGTATTAGCCCATCCTGGCCTTCAGGGGACTTAAAATTAGCATACCGCCCTGTTAGCACACTGCCCTGCCAAAGGGATCAGGGCTACACTTGTACTCAGTGCCTGTAGACCCAGGGTTAGCCTGCTTGTAGACAGGTCTTCGTTTTCACTCTCACTCCGCTGCCTTCATGGGCCGTTTCTGTTAAGAGACTGACGACAGATACTTTTTCTTAATCTTGTCTTCCTAAAAAGTAATTTATTTGCCTGAGAGTAAGCATGCAAGATAGCTGCTATTGGAGAGAAGGAATAAATAGAGGAGAAAGAGAATCAGGCTTGTTTTAAGCAGGGCAATAAAACAAAAGGGAATGTTTGTGTAAGAAAGTGTGTATGTAGAAAAGTACCTCATTTTTTCTCTTAACTTTTTACACTGTCTCCCTTTTCTGTGTTTTGTGTCCCACTTCCTGACATCTCTCTTCTTTTCTTCCCAGAGATGAAGTACAGCTCAAGACCGCCTACAGCAAATCCAACGGGCAGCCCAAGAGCATAGGCTCAGCCTCCCCTGGCCCAGGCCAGCCACCTCTCAGTAGCCCCACAAGGGGAGGAGTCAAAAAGGTGTCAGGGGTGGGTGGCACCACCTATGAGATTTCGGTGTGAGCCTTCGGCACCTCCCCTCCCCCATGCCTCTGCGCCTACACCAAAGGGCCCCAGGTGGCCACCTTCCTTTCCTCAAGGGGCTCCTCTCCCCTGCATGGACATTTTTTAAACTACCGATTCCAAGAGGATGAGGAGTGTTTTATAAAATGCAGTGGGGTTGGGGAGTCAGAGAGTTGGGGCCCTGAGACTGGGGTAGTAAACCCCCTTCACCTTTTAAGACCTTCCCTTCCTTAACCCCTGGACCAGACTCAGTGGACATTTGTGCAATTGCTCGCCCTGGAGGGAACCAGATCATTTTTAAACCAGAAATAATTTTTTTTATTATTGTTACGGATTCTATTTTTTTCCTCTTCTGCGTTACCAGGTGTGTGTGTACATATATATATATATATATTATAAATATCAAAGAAATTATATATCTATCCTGGGTTGGGAAAACGAGGGAGGGATATGTATAAGGAGGGGGATCTTACTCTTCCCATTCCTCAGACCAGCAGGAAAAGAGGGGAGACATCGATCAAGTCTTCCTTTTCCCCATGGTTCCCTCTCTTTTGTCCCAGTTACCAACTAAGGAAATAGCACCCCCTGTTGTTGGTGCTAAGTGATCAGGAAAGAAACCCGGGGAGAGGCGAGTCTGGGGTCTTGATCAGAGGGGGAAGGACCTGGAGAGGAGAGTTAGTTTTCTAGGCTCATTGGCACTTAGCTTCCCCAGGAAAGGGGTCACAGCCCCATGACTTTGGTGGTGGTGGGGAGATCAGGAAAAGAGCTTGGCCGAGCTCCAGAAACAATATTGGATAATGCCCCCTCCTTGGGGGAGAGGTATTAGGGTGGGCTTCTTCAAGTCCCCTCTAAGCCTGCCCCGACTTCACACAGTTAACATTATTTTTAAATCCAAGGCCGGGAGAGAAGAATCCAAAAAGCAATATTTTTCATCACATGCCAAAAACTGGGATAGAGAGAAGGAGTGGCAGGCCTAGGCCCCTCCGATTGTCCCTTGGGGGTTACCCCTCAGCCCACCTCAGTATGGTGCTGGGTAGAGGGGATACCTGGGTTCTAACCTTTAAATAGGGGAGACCCCAGCCTCTAGACAGAGGCCCTTTTATTTTTTATTCTGATTAGCCATTTTAAACCAACAAGGAATAAAAAGAAATCCTGATCTAACCAGCTCCCCCTGACTTGTGTTATTTTGTCTGGTTAAGGCAGGGTAAGTGATCTCTGGTGGGAAATTACAAAGAAAACCTCAAGCTTCTCTTGTCCAGGCCCATCTTTAGGCAGGACTACAGTTAAAACAACAGGTACTGGTTTTATTTCAGAGATTTATTTCAAAAATTCCTGAAAAAACCTTTTGTAATCACCAAAGTTTCTTGTTGTCTCAAAGCTTAGAGAACTCCTGACTTGTGACACAGATGTTCCTTAATAGAGAATTTTGTCTCTGGAAAGAAAAGCTCATTTTGGATGTAGCCAAAGGTGACACAGTGGATGATCAAAGTATGAAAGCCTGTTAAAGGCAGATTGGTGGGATAAATGGGTGGCAGTTCAATTTCATCTCTCATATTTTCTCTTCCAGTTGTCAAAAGCAAAAGGCTATGCCCTAATTTTAAATAGGCATCCTCAGACACTAAATCTCAGAAAACTGGCCAGAATCCTTTATTTTCACTATCCATAACTTAAATACATAAACTCTTGCTCTGAAGTCCTAGATTAGAACTGGAGCTGAATGAGTGGTTTCCTGCCTGTTGATCTAAGAACAACCTTGGCTCATAGCAACAGATTTTAACTGTTGTACATCAAATTTAGCTTCAAGTCAGATTACATTAACTTGGATTTTCTTATGGATATTTTCAGTTACCTGACCTGCTGCAAAGACTGAACAGATTTATTTTACATTTTGCTAGTTTAGGCTGCCTATTTGTTGCTTAAAAGCTTAGAAATGTTTTCACATTGGCCAGATAATTTCATTGTCTTAACTAAGGAATGAGGCAGGTCAAAAGTTATACAGACAAGAGAGGCATTTACTTTTGCTTGCCAGAGGTTTATTTAAAAAAATCATAGGCTTGACCAAGAATCAACCTTGTTGAAATACACT
Organism: Equus quagga; assembly: GCF_021613505.1. Lineage (NCBI taxonomy): Eukaryota > Metazoa > Chordata > Mammalia > Perissodactyla > Equidae > Equus > Equus quagga. The sequence continues at coordinate 14,702,845 of NC_060283.1, read as the reverse complement.
GGTGATTGTGGGTGCTTTTTCAGTGGCTACTGTTTCAATACAAAAGTGACCTAGAAGACAGTTGAGCCCTAACTGGATCAGCTCTTCAGATGGAGTCTGAAGATCATCCGGGTGCTTGGTTCTCAACATTATGGGCAGAGTGTTACGCTGTGGACAGGTATTAGCAATCTCTGCCTCACTTTTGGACCATGTTCCCCAATCTCACTCTGGTTGTTTCCCTCTCTGCTGATCAAATAATACACGACAAGACCCAAATCCACTCAGATCTTCGCATGCCTTGGCTTAAACCCTGACTCATGGAAAGGCACTTACCTCTTAACAGGCAGCCACTCTTCAGCCAGTTTGGTAAACACAATTTGTTTAAAAAAAGAAAAACCCTAACAAATCAGGTAAAGTCCTAAATCAGACAAATTGCACAAAAGAGATGAAAAGAAGGCTTCCTGGGAAAGGAAGAGATGTCCACTGAGAAAGCCAACTGGGCTGCGCCTTAGAAAAGCATGGCCCTTCTCTTACAATGCATTAATCTTAACCGAGCACAGCAGGAGCTGGCTTCTGTCCCACCCAGAGGGGATGCTCCCCAGGCGGTGTCCAAGAGCCGGGAAGGCAGCTTTTGTCATCAGGTTAGGTATGGCAGGAAAAGCCATTCTGACAGAGTCCAGTGGTCCTGTTAGCGGAGACTGCTGCTGCTGCTGGCCTGAGAGCTGCCCATACCTGGGTGGTCTGGACTGTGTCGGTTCTGGGGAAGACAAGAAAGGAGGGGTAAGAGAACACCTTAGGAAGTAGCCTTGGCTTTGACCAGGGCTGTCCAGAGGAAAACTGGAACCTGCCTGGGGTTTTACCTTGGGTCCAACCTGAGGCAAAGGACTCCACCTAGGACAGGGGGGAGATACTGGGGAACGCAGTGGGCTGTAGTAACCAGCCCCTGCCTTACCTTCTTTTTCTTCTTCTCCTTCTTCTTCCTTTTCCTTTCAGGATCCTCTTCTTTTTTCTTTTTCTTCTTCTTGTGATCTGAATCAGATGGTGTTTCTGTAGGAGACATTAGGTGTCTATCACCCACAGAGCTCCAGATTCCCTATAGCTAGGAACTCTGAAGACTAGACAACCCCTAGACAAGGGCAATTGCTTTTCTTCAAATGGCCAGAAAGGATATGGAGGCACTGCTAAAGCCCCTGTCGCAAGTTGCTACTTGCCCAGGAGACACTGTTCCGTCAGTTTCTTTTGTCAGGAGAATTTGGGAGTCCAGGGCTCCATGGCGAACTTAATTCGGCTTTTAACTGAGGAAGGTGGAACCACATTCAGAATGTCAGGTTTTCTGCCTTTGAATAGAACCACTTCTTACCTGGGGGGACAGGATCCTGGGTACGGCTCTGTTTGTGCTTGTGTTTATTCTTCTTCTTGGGAGGCTGAATGTGCATCAGACGACACTGCTCTGGCAACTGAAGGAACCAAAGAAAGTCCAGGTGAGTAGAGGGAGGACATCTGCTCCCATCATCTGTTCTGCTCAGTAAGTTACGAAGGAACAGACTTGGACAGGAAAACCACCTCCGTGCCTTTCAGGCCCCCCCATCTGCCTTTTTCCTCCCCAAGAGGGGACTCACCGGGCCAGTGTGGAGGCGGAAGCCAGCCAGCATCGTCCCTGTGATAGGATTAAAAGAGCCACCAAGAATAGGGGGCTTCTCAATGAGGGAGCGGAGGCTGCTATTATCATGGGAACCAGGCAGATCAATCATCCCCGGCAGGTCAGGCAGGAAGTTGCTTAGCTTCTCCTTCACTTTCTTCCCACAGAATTTATTATAGGCATGTTCCAGGTTGTAGTGTGTGATCAGATTGGTGCTGCCGGTCAGCTCTGTGCTGCCTGGAGGACGGGGAGAATAATAAAACAGGATTAGTCCCAAGAGTAGAAAATTTTTTTAAGTCACTGACCCTGAGGGAAAATGAAGGACTATGTTTTGGCCTAAATAAGGAATCTTGTAAGTGTGAATCACAAAATTTAAATTCACTTTTAAAGTCAAACAGCAAAAGTAAATAACATGATAAATACTAAAAATAAAATACTATAGGATGGTGGGTTGGAATAGGAACGAGAAAAAAATAGGGAAAAGTCCAAACAGGGCAGAGATGGAAACTTCTCTAACCCCATGAAGGAGACACTCTTCCCTTCTTAGACTAACCAGAATAATATGATGCTTACTCCCTGCTAAACATTGTTCTGAGTGCTTTTGATAAAATGTACTAGTGAGAAATTATACTCTCGGACATGACCAGGATACTACTACCTCACAGCTCAGCTACAACCAAGCTAAGGGCCAAGTATGACCCAATGGCTTGAGTATCTTGTCAAGGATCTTTTTTTTTTTGAGGAAGATTAGCCCTGAGCTAACATCTGCCACCAATCCTCCTCCTTCTGCTGAGGAAGACTGGTCCTGAGCTAACATTTGTGCCCATCTTCCTCTACTTTATATATGGGCTTGATACACGGTGTGTAGGTCGGCACTTGGGATCCGAACCAGTGAACCCTGGGCTGCTGAAGTAGAACGTGCGAACTTAACTGCTGTGCCACTGGGCCAGCCCTTCCCCCACCTTTTTTTTTAACTAGGAAGAAACATTAATCACCTTTACATAGAAAAACAGCCAGGAGATTTTTCTAGCTACTGCTGCCTAACTTTTATCACCATTTTTATTCTTCCACATCATACCGGCTGTAATACTTTGCCTAGAAGAAAGAAACGTTTGCTCAGAAGTTGGGCAACTAGAATTCTAATTCTGGCTGTCCTCTATGCCTCGGTTTCCTCTTATCTATGGAATGGGGTTATAACTATCTTAAGTACACTAAATTTTTTTTCAAGGTTCAAATGAGAACATATTCAAAAGGATAAAGTATTATATAAATGCAAGGCATTATCAGTACAAATATTGCATAGCTGACTTTTTTCAAAGAATATAAACTTATTAGTAATATAATAAGGATCCAGTGGCAAGGGTGGACATATCTAGCCTACAACTTCATCTAGAGTTATGATGAACACAAAGGGTACAAATGACAAAAGTGGCTTGTTTATAATCATTCACTTGGGAAAACTCAGGTTCTGAACTGTGAGCCCCTTGAGGGCAGCGACAATGTCTTGTTCATTCATATATCCCTCGTGCCCAACACAGTAGACACAGTGGGTGCTCAATAACTATTAAATGAAGAAGGAATCTTTCCCTCAGACCTCTAGGCCTTACCCTATTCTTTGCCTTGTTTTTTCATGCCAAATATCTCAGAAGAATGTCTACCGTAATGGCTGGAGACCCAATGCCACAGTACCTCTCCTCATAACTCCTAAGCAGTGCCTCCTGCCATAACAGTATCCTGATTTTTTCCCCTCTCTCAGCTCTCCTCCTGCCAGGTGGTTATGCTCAAGGCTCAGGTGAGATGGCACTCTGTGCTTTTTCTCAACTCTTTAACCTAAGAGTCCATCCAGCTTCATAGAACAATCAGTTCTATGAGGATGACTTATAAATCTCTGTCCCCAGCCCTCCTGAAAACTAATCTTGCCTTTCCAACTTCCTCTGACTTAATTCCATGCAGCTTCAATTTGTTTTTTTGAACTCCAAATCTTCCTCACCTTACTCATGGTTTCTCTGTTTCAATACATGGCACCCACATTCTCCAGATGTTTTTAGGAGCAGTACTCCTCAGTTCAGAAATCTCAGTGGCTTCCTATTGCCCTCAGGAAAAAGCTCATATTCCTTTGGCATTTGCCGTCAAACACATCTTACTGTGACTTAGCTTCGGGGCCTGATCAACCACTAATCCCCTCTGCAAAGCTGCTGATCCATCCAAATGGGTCGCCATCATCTCCTCAGAAAAACACCCCTCATATTGTTTCTTTTTAGGAAATTCCTTTTAGGAAAATTGACCTAATTATTGGAAAATTCTTCCTAATTTTCTTCACTCATGTGAATTCTTCAAGGTCCAGCTCAAGTGACAACTTATTCCTGCTGTCATTTTGGATAAAAAGGGACATATTTTGAAAACCATCATGTAGTTCTTAATAGTCGTGAGTCATGACCACAAAGTAATGAGCTTGGCCTTGACAAGAAACAGAGTCACTACTTTATCCTTAAACAACATAGTTTGTATCCCTAAGTAAAATACACTTAAAAGTAAGGACCATGGGGCCGGCCCTGTGGCCAAGTGCTTAAGTTCACGCGCTCTGCTTCAGTGGCCCAGGGTTTTGCCAGTTCGAATCCTGGGCACGGACATGGCACCACGCACCAAGTCATGCTGAGGTGGCGTCCCACATGCCACAACTAGAAGGATCCACAACTAAAAATACACAATTATGTACTGGGGGACTTTGGGAGAAAAAGGAAAAATAAAATCTTTAAAAAAAAAAAAAAAGTAAGGAACAGGCTTATTAATCTCTCTCCCTTTCTCACCCCATGTCCCCTTTCCTACACATCCAGCATTTGCTCAAAACAGATATTCAATATCTATCAACTGATTGATATAAATAGGTACAATCAGAACAGGTAAGGTTAAAGAAACTGCTGGTAGATGTGAACCACTAACTAAGCAAAGGAAAGGCAGCCTCTCTATTCAATACTATTACATATATAACTGCACTATGAACTTCAAAGTACTGTACTGATATTCATTATTATTTCCCTCAACTTTTTTTTTTTTAAGGTACGCTTTTTTTGGTGAGGAAGACTGGCCCTGAGCTAACATCTATTGCCAATCTTCCTCTTTTTTTTCCTCCCCAAAGCTCCAGTACATAGTTGTGTATCCTAGTTGTGAGTCATTCTAGTTCTATGTGGGATGCTGCCACAGCTTGATGAGTTGATGATGGCTTGCTCAGTAGTGTGTAGGTCTGTGCCCAGGACCCAAACTGGCAAACCCCAGGCCACTGAAGTTGGAGCTCACAAACTAAACCACTTGGCCACTGGGCCGGCCCCTTCCCTCAACTCTTGATGTAGCAGTAGGATGGGATGAACTGAAAGGCATCTTGAAGACTTAACATGTCCAAAACGACTCTTGATTTCCACCTCCTCAAACTTGCTCTTTCCTGGTCTCAGCACTACCATCCACTCAATTATTCAAGCTAAAAATTTCCAAATCATCCTTAATTCCTCTCTCCTTCACTTCTATATTCAGTCCTTCATTCCTATCAGCTCTACCTCAAACATTTATCCTGCATCCATTTACTTCTCTCCTTCACTGCTATCACCTAGTCGAAACCATCTCTTTCTTGGACTCCTAAACAGTAACTCTTGACTGATTTTCCCACTTTCGTTTCTTAATGTAGCTGCTTGAAGGATTAAAAATAAATAACAGACCATGTCACTCTCCTATGTTAAAATGGCTTCCCCCTGAACTTAAAATCTAAATGCCTTAAAAAGGCCTCTGCCTATTCCTCCCACCTTCACCTCCTATCACTCTTTCTTTTGTTCACGTCACTGGAGTCCAGCAGGTCTTCTGTCCCTCAGATATCCCAAGCTTTTTCTCACATCAGGGCTTCTAATCTCATTTCCTGTATCTAGAATTATCCGTCTCTCCTATTCATAAATGGCGCTTCCGCTGCGCTTATGTTTTAGCTCAAACATAATCTCCTCAGAGAGGGCTTCTCTGATGGCTTCAGCTAAAGGATTTCTCCCTCCTCAATTTTTTTTTTTTTTTTTGAGGAAGATTAGCCCTGAGCTAACTACTGCCAACCCCCCTCTTTCTGCTGAGGAAGACTGGCCCTGAGCTAACACCCACGGCCATCTTCCTCCACTTTATACGTGGGACGCCTACCACAGCATGGCTTTTGCCAAGTGGTGCCATGTCCGCACCCGGGATCCGAACCAGCGAACCCGAGGCTGCGGAGAAGCAGAACATGCGGAGTTAACCGCTGCGCCACCGGCCGGCCTCCCCCTCAATTCTTTATCACGTTTTCTCCATTATCTGATATTACCTTGTGTACTCTTTGCCTCCTTCACTGACAAACTCCGAAAAACGCAAAGATCTTGTCAGTCTTGTTCACAGCTGTGTCTTCAGCATTTAGAACAGAGCTCAGTACACAGTACGTGCTCAACAAAATAATTTTTTGAATGAAAGAATCTAGTTCAATTCGAATCACTTCTTCAAACAGATGAGGAAAGCTGAGGCCCTGAGGAGGGCTACATGCCCAAAACCAACAGCAAGTTTTTCGCAGATTTGAAACTAAAACCTTAGATCCGCGGGGATGTTAAATCCGGACTCTCTCGTTCCAAACTCGAACCCTGGATAGTTTTTAGGGAGGCATAAGCCAGTGTGAGGGACAGGGGCCTGATAAGGCGTGAAAGATGGTCATGGGGATGCATTCTCTTCCCGTTCGCAAGCCATCACAAGAACTCATGTCATCCCTTTGGTGGTGAATCCTCAGAGCCCTTCGAACTTAGAGCCCCGAAGTCCCGGCACGCGTTGCCTAGGTTACCTCTCACCTCTACCAGCCGGCTGAGAGCCACGCCCATCATATCCTCGCTATGATCTGATTGGCTGGCTTCGGCTAGGCCTTGTACTCACCTGGCAGTTCCCGCATTAAGTAGAAGGGACCACAGCCAGCCGCTGACTTGTCGGCGCCAGGAGGGGCCGTGGCCGCGGTGGGGGGCGGAGCTGTGCCGGGTCCCCCGCCCGGAGGAGGGGGAGGCGGTGGTGGAGGCTTTCCAGGTCCGAAGCCGAGTGCGGTTGGGGGCGGTGGTGGGTCAGCCTGAGCCCCAAACAGCGCCGTGAAATTCTCCATCTTCCCCTCCGCCCCGGCGCTGTCTGGTTGTTTAGTATTGGTGATTCTCATTGGACAATCCTTTCACGGGGTACCGCCCTCTTCCTCCAGGAGCCGCTTATCATTGGAGTGCCTCGGGCCCCGCCTACCTTCTTCCGGCAAGGACTTCCGTCGCTTTGTGAGAACGTTCAGGAAGCGCTATTTAACCTTATTAAATTCTCTCTCTGCCAGCCGGGGTCATATATCCAATAAAATGACTTAGGCGGGAAAAGCGACAGCCACATCGGCCAATAAAATGTCAAATCCCATTTTCACTGCTGACCTATCGTAAAGTCCAGTCAGAGATCTAATTCCGGGTCCAGAGGCGGTGCATCCGAGACCAGGCCCAATGGAGGGAGAGGCGGTTACCTGACCAACCGACGCCGGGGAGCTGCGGGCCCGGCTCCGGCTGAAAAGATGGCGGTCCTGGCGCCTTTAATTGCTCTGGTGTATTCGGTGCCGCGACTTTCACGATGGCTGGCACGACCTTACTACCTTTTGTCAGCCCTGCTCTCGGCTGCCTTCCTACTCGTGAGGAAGCTGCCCCCGCTCTGCCACAGTCTCCCCACGCAACGCGAAGACGGCAACCCGTGTGACTTTGACTGGGTGAGCGACCCCCGCTGAGGACCCCGCGACCTTGACTGTCCCTGCCCGCGCGGGTGCATCCGGGGGCCCCGAGGTTCAGCTTTGTGAGAACACCTGAGGTTCTGAGCCTGTAGCGGACTTAACAGACCATTAGAGTGTAGGGCCTGGATCCTCTTCGAGTCTAAACCTCTGCATGTTCAATTAAGATAGGAAAACAGCGGGTTAGCCTGGACGATAGCCTGGCTCTTTCTGACTCTGGAGTCATCTTTCCATCTTACCATTCATGGTTGTCAATAGCCCTCCCCAACTCAACACATGTGCAGTGTTTTACAGTGCTGCTCGTATGTAAAGCCCGTTGAGAAGCCAGTGAGGTGAACAAGGCAAATGGTGTTCCTGTTTTATTGATGAAGAAATTGATCTCAGCGTGGTTACGCGACTTGCCCAAGGTCACACAACTAGTGAGTGACTGGGATTTGAAACCACTCTTCTGGCCATAGTACCTGCACCCTCTGTCAGCCATTTCTTAATTCAGTTCACATTTCCGGAGTGCGAGCTTTATGCTAGGCACTGTGCTGCATCCTGAGAATGCAAAAATGAATAAAATTGTTAAGCCTATTGAAAAGGAATTGTAAAAAATACATTGTAGAGAAATCTATCTCAAGCCTCTTGCTGTATTTCCTGGGTAGGAGTGGAGGGACCACTCAGAAAAATGAATTGAAGCTCTGTGCCCTCTGCTGTATGGCAGCATCTGTATTCTGAGGAAGGAGGGTCATCCTGAGTTTTTATCTTTTTTTCCAGCCCTCTCAAATGAGTCTTGACCTTTACTAGAAGCTACTTGTTTACTTTTATCCTCCATCTCTTGTTTACTCTTTAGTGCTTTGTCTGTCCTTTCCAGACAGTATTATTAATTAGCTCAAATGTTGCCCTGCTATTTTCAAAAGATCCTATTTTTATCTGATATTCTATACCACTTTAAGCAATATGGAACTCAAAAATATAAGTGGATAGTAATAAAGTTTTTTTTTTAAAGATTTTATTTTTTCCTTTTTCTCCCCAAAGCCCCCCAGTACATAGTTGTATATTCTTCGTTGTGGGTCCTTCTAGTTTTGGCATGTGGGACGCTGCCTCAGTGTGGTTTGATGAGCAGTGCCATGTCCGCGCCCAGGATTCGAACCAACAAAACACGGGGCCGCCTGCAGCGGAGTGCGCGAACTTAACCACTCAGCCACGGGGCCAGCCCCAAACATTTTAATAAATGTAGGGACCTTTTATATAATTAATTTCTCTATATACTCATCTAATAATATGCAAGATATTGGAAGTTTTATAGTTTATTATTACTCTGATAGAATTTTTTTTTTTGGTGAGGAAGGTTGGCACTGAGCTAACATCTGTTGCCAACCTTCCTCTTTTTGCTTGAGGAGGATTGTCCCTGAGCTAACATCTGTGCCCATCTTCCTCTATTTTGTATGTGGGATGCTGCTACAGTGTTGCTTGATGACCACTGTGTAGGTCTGCACCGTGGATCTGAACCCACAAACCCAGGCCCTAAAGCACAGTGGTCAAGTTTGCATGTTCCTCTTCAGCAGCCAGGGTTCACCAGTTCGGATCCTGGGTGCGGACCTATGCACCACTTGTCAACCATGCTGTGGCAAGCATCCCACGTATAAAGTAGAGGAAGATGGGCACTGATGTTAGCTCAGGGCCAGTCTTCCTCAGCAAAAAGAGGAGGATTGGTGGCAGATGTTAGCTCAGGGTTAATCTTCCTCAAAATAAATAAATAAGTTAATTAATTATCTCCATATCTGTAAGAGATACACACTGAAGTATTTATAGTGAAATGATATAACTGGAATTTGCTTTAAGTTTCCCCAGCAAAAAAAGTGAGTAGCATAGATGAAATAGAACCATTCTGGCAAAATGTTGCCATGAAGCTGAGTAAAAGGGGTTCATTAAAGTGTTATGAGGAGGAAAAATAATTTTCCTTCTACTCTTCTGAGTTTCTTGGCTGAAACGCCTGTAATAAAAGACAGACTAGACAATTAAAAGACAAATAGAAGTTTATTAACATGTATACCTCATGCATACACAGGAGATGCCCCAGGAAACATGAATAACTCTAAGGGGTGGCTTAGAACTCTACTCATGCAGCATCTTCAGCAAAGTATGATAAATTTGTGGAGAAACAACTGGACAAAGGAAAGCAGTTTTAGGCTTCCAAGGGCAACAAACTGGGGGAAACTAATGCTAGGTAAAGCCTAGTTTGCTAGGTAGATTCTTCTGGGGCAGTCTCCAGGCTGATAGGGTCTAAAGTTATCTCCCTTGATTAACTTTTGTCTTTCCTGGTAGAGAGAGTTGGAGGGATACCTTTGAAAATTTATATCCTGCTTTTAGACTAACAGAGGGAGAACAGGGAACTTTTTTTTTTGAGGAAGATTAGCCCTGAGCTAACTACTGCCAATCTTCCTCTACTTTATACGTGGGATGCCTACCTCAGCATGGCTTTTGCCAAGCAGTGCCATGTCCACACCTGGGATCCGAACTGGCGAACCCTGGGCCACCGAGAAGCAGAACATGTGAACTTAACTGCTGCGCCACTTGGCCAGCCCCGGGAACTTTTCTTGTATCTACTTCTTAATTACCTTCAGGCTCAAAATAATCCTTATGCCAAAGTGGCATATTTTGGGGTGGCATATTCTCTTACCCTCTAGTATCCTCTCTTTCCTTTTGTGTATGTTTGAAATTTCCTGTAATAAAAAGTTTAAAAACAGTGAATGAACAAGCAGAATGACCAGGGGGCCTCTGCTTCATACAGTTATTCTGGAACCCAGTCTCATTCTGTCTTCAGCCTATGGCCTTACCGTCATCCCAGCATCATCCAGCGAGCAGATGATGAAAGAAAGCTGGAATTCAAGGATACACTCCTTCTTAACTGTCTAGGGGCAGTGGCCACTCACATTCTATTCAGGAGTACTAGTCACACAGTTCTACCTAGATGCAAGGAGACTGGGAGTCTAGTTGCAGTATGCCCAAGAGGAAAAGGAAATAAGGTTTGGAGTATACATAGCCAGCTTTTGTCATAGACTCATTCTCTATCTTGAGAGAATATTCCTTGTAGTCCCATCTTTGGTCTTCTGACTGACCACAGTTCCCTTTTAAAATTCACCTTTCCACAATTGTAAATCCCAATTCTAAACCAATTTCATTCGTGAAAACGCGTCTTAATTTCTGCTCAGGTATATTTAGTAAGGTGTGTCGTCTTCCTTAACCCCCACTTTACATGTCCATTTCTTTTTTTTTTTAGATTTAATTTTTTTCCTTTTTCTCCCCAAAGCCCCCTGGTACATAGTTGTATATTCTTCGTTGTGGGTCCTTCTAGTTGTGGCATGTGGGACGCTGCCTCAGCGTGGTTTGATGAGCAATGCCATGTCTGTGCCCAAGATTTGAACCAACGAAACACTGGGCCGCCTGCAGCGGAGTGCGCGAACTTAACCACGCGGCCACGGGGCCAGCCCCTACACGTCCATTTCTAAATCTAGTCAGTTACTTTTTTTTGGAGATCAAGGCTGCAAACCTAGGTCCCTGACTCCTACCTGTAAATTGCTGTTGACCAGTTCTGTCTGCAATAATGATTTGGGTCCCTGTATTATAAACAAAAGGTATGGAAGGCTTCAGACCATCAAATGTATAGTTGCCCTTCCTCCCATGCTTTCTCTCACATGGTTTTTGCTATTCTTCATTGCAGTCTTTACTCTTTGAAATTATCTTGTTTCTTTGTCATGTTTATTGTGTGTCTCACTTGCTCATATGGAGCTTACATTCTAGAAGGTGAGAAAGAACTATAAGCCAAGGTTACCAAAAAGGGCCTTTGAGAGTTCTGAAAGGCCTCCTTCGATTCTCAAATTAAATTAAAGGTGCATGGATTTCACTGATGATTAGGTGGAGAGGAGTGACTTAAGTTAAGCAAAACCAAACAAATGGAATAAGCATATATTGTATGAATGGAATATTACTGAGCAAGTTTCCCTGGAAAAGTTTTGTTTTTCCAGGGTCATACTGAGTTGGTTGTAATATCATACAGTTTTACGCTAAATACTTTATACAACTCTTTCATACCTGTTATCTCATTTCATCCTCACAACAGCATTTTGAGAAAGATCTTGTTCAGTTGAGGAAACCAAAGCTCAGAGGTTACTCCAGTGATTTGTTGAAAGTCACCAGCCAGTTTGTGGCAGGGGTAGAACCTGAACCTAGATCTTCTGATGGTTGTCCTTCCTGCTATACCTTAGCTGTCTCCAGTTCGTTCGTTCTTGTTACTGTAACCACGGGCCCACTAGGACCAGTTTGAACTGACCTCATCTTATCAACAGAGTGATTAAGAGTTGTTTTTCAGAGGCAGTGTGCAAAAGAAGTTGCAAGTCACGTAGCCAGAACATGTGCAGAGGAGAAAATCTTGACCTGAAATGACACCGGAACCAAAGATTCCCCCCCACCATGGAACCAAAGGACTGGGACATGATTAGAACTTGAAAGTCGGATTCTTACCAGAAGCGAGGGGTCCAGTGTGTAGGAAGACCTGGTGTGAAAACCCCTTCCACACCTTACTGTAAATGTTTGAAGCTCTCCAATTGACACCTGCCCCGCCAGTGTTTCCACGTACCAGCCTGTTCTCCCTAACCTCTTATGTTTCACCCCAAACAGTGAATCGGGGAGACAGAGTTGAGAGCTTTGCCTCCTGTCTCCTTGCAGGTCGACCTTGCAATAAAGCCTTTTCTTTTCTCAAATGCTGGTGGTATAATTATTGGCTTGTTTTTATGTGCATCGGGCAGAGAAGCCCCTTTCTGTGCAGTAACATTACCATTCGCAGTTTGGATCTCTGTTGGTTTTTATTCCATATTTGGCTTCCTTGCCCACCCAAATCATCTCTATTCATGGCTCTCTTGTCACTTTGATTCTGTCCCAGAGAGAAGTAGAGATCCTGATGTTCCTCAGTGCCATTGTGATGATGAAGAACCGCAGATCCAGTAAGTTTAGCCTGCTTCTTCGTCTCTCAAGGTTAGGCCTAATGCCTCTGGAAGTGCTTTCATTGATGTTATGAGAGTCCCTCATTCCAAGCCAAGGCTGAATTTGATCTTGGACTTTTATCCCCTTCCTCCTCTCCCGTTTCAAAGTACTCCAGGAAGAGAGACAAATAATGGGATATAGGAGCGTGCAGCCCAGCCTGACCTGTGACGTCTTTGTGTTTCAGTCACTGTGGAGCAGCATATAGGCAACATCTTCATGTTTAGTAAAGTGGCCAATGCAATTCTTTTCTTCCGCCTGGATATTCGCATGGGCCTGCTTTACATCACACTCTGCATAGGTAAGGAGACTGGAAGACTTGGTTGTGGGAACCACATTCCAATCCCAAACCAGTTTCTCCATACCCTTCTTCCATATCTTGTACCTAATTAATTGTGGATGTGGCTCAGGTAATGAGAATCTACAGTGACTTTATTTAAGAGGAAGGGAATGTGTCAGTGGTCTACATATCTTTGGTGCCTGAAATCTGAGTTGGTTTGAAAGTAAGTCCCCTACCCAAGGCTTTCTATGTTTCCTCTGATGTCTTTTTTCTGTGTTTAGTGTTCCTGATGACGTGCAAGCCCCCCTTGTATATGGGCCCTGAGTATATCAAGTACTTCAATGATAAAACCATTGATGTGAGTGTCCTTCCTCCCTTCTGTTTCTTGGGGCCCTTGTGGGTTTTGTAGTTGTATTCTTTACTCACTAGCAGGAGCAACAGTGCTTCAGAATGGAAGTTGGGCACGATGGTTTATTATGGGATCTAGGGGAGAGGGGGAGCCAGGAGGGGGAATTAGATGCTAATGTCTGAACCTCCCCAGGAGCCTGTGTGATCCAGCTCACTGTTTCTTCCCTGTGTGTGGCAGGAAGAACTGGAGCGGGACAAGAGGGTCACTTGGATTGTGGAGTTCTTTGCCAATTGGTCTAATGACTGCCAATCATTTGCTCCTATCTATGCTGACCTCTCCCTCAAGTGAGTACTGTAAAGGGAGGGACGATGGAAATGGAGATGCTGTACCTTCTCTCTCATTGTTTTTGGCCCTGATTTTTGCACATTACAGTCAAAGGCGCCCCCCCCCCCCCCCCAATCTGTCTTGTTTCACTATGTTAATAATATGTTCTTCTCAGGTACAACTGTACAGGGCTAAATTTTGGGAAGGTGGACGTTGGACGCTACACTGATGTTAGTACCCGGTATGTAAGGGCCTGGGCAGGGAATCACTTTGCGTAATGTATACAGATGTGTTTACAGAATACTTTCTTGGCCCTGAAGGTACAAAGTGAGCACATCACCCCTCACCAAGCAGCTCCCTACCCTGATCCTGTTCCAAGGTGGCAAGGAGGTCATGCGGCGGCCACAGATTGACAAGAAAGGACGAGCTGTCTCTTGGACTTTCTCTGAGGTACATGAAAGAGTGGGCAAGTGGTTTGGAGAAGGGTGTGGAACAGTGGGTGGGCTTTGAAGCCCAACCTGGGTTTGATTCCTAGCTCTGCCACTTGCCCACAAGCTTTGAGGGTGGGGACTAATTATTAGAACTCATTCATGAATTCTCTCAGCAAATTTATATTATGCTTCTACCATGTGCCAGACCTGCTGGTACTGGGGAACAATTATGAGTTAAGATTTAGTCTCAAAGGCCCTTGTACCTATAGTCTGTAGACCTTAGGTTCCTTAGCAGTAAATTGGAGGCAGTAACACTCAGATCATAGGGTTGTTTTGCAGATTACATTAAATAATATAGCTATAATTGTTGGCACAGTGATTGGCACATAATAGGTACTTAGATATTAGTTGACTTTTCCAGGTACCCAAAAAAGGAGTTAGAGTAGATTTCTGTCCTTTGCTTCCTCCTTTCCTAGAGACTGTGTCTAAATACTTCTTAGTTCCTAGGCTCTGTACTCTCCCTTCCAACCTGAACCCTGATGTGTGCATCTCTTTTGCACAGGAGAATGTGATCCGAGAATTCAGCTTGAATGAGCTCTATCAACGGGCCAAGAAGCTGTCAAAGGCTGGAGATAATATCCCTGAGGAGCAGCCTGTAGTCCCAACCCCCGCTGCAGTGCCAGATGGGGAAAGCAAGAAGGAAAAATAGGATCCCTGCCCTGTCAGTGCTTCTCTCTTGTCAGTGCCAGGAATTTTTGAGGCCCTGCCCCTTCTCTAACCACAAGCCTTGCCTGCGGCCTCAGCCCTTTGTTTATGTTTTCTCTGTTTGGCTGTGCCTGGGTGGGGCAGGGCACTGCTTCTGATTTTAAAGAGGCATCATGGGAATTGACAGGCCTCCTCCAGGAAGGGCTCCACTGCTGTTGCACTAGAGGAAGGGAGAGATGTCATATGATGGAGGAGGAAATGCTTTCCCTCCAAGCTTGGGTCAGTGTGTCAGCTGCTGTCCACCACTCACACATCACCACAGTGAGGTTTCATTACTCCTCTTCGTGGACTTACACAGCCTACTTAGATACTTAGATTAAGTAAATCCTAATATAAGATGCTGGGGTACGGAGTCAGCACTAAGGTTTTTCCCTCAAGGACCCTTGCTGCTTTAGGCCCTTCTGGCTTGGTCTGTGGCCTTCATTAAAAAGTATAAGCTTAACTTTGTCACTGCTCCCAAGGAGAAACCTTTAACCACAGAGTTTTCTCATTGAAGATAGTAATGAATAATCCCCCTATTTTGTGGAGAGTGGGAGGTAGTGGGGCCTAGAGGAGAAAGTCCCTGGGTAAGATTGGGGTTTCACTTACCCTTCTACCTGCTCACCACACCCGGTTGATGGTTTTCCGTAATAAAAGAGACTGGAATTTCCTTTTGATTGTGCCTTTTTGTGTTACTCCTATATTTGAAAAGCCAGGCAACTGCAGAGGAAGTGCCCATCTTAATTTCAAAGGCCAACCTGATTAGTTTCACCACTGCGCGCTGTTGGTTCCCAGCACTGGGGAAGAGTTGGGAAAGGCTGGTTTCCCTAATCCTAGAGTTAGGTTGTGGACTTGGTTTGGGATTGGTCTGCAGGTCCCAGGGAGGAGGTTTTGGGGAGGGGCGGGGCCGTAGCACACACGGTTAGCTGGACGCGCGGTTACAGAAAAGCCATTGTGAAGCCAAGCCTGTAATCAGAGCTACGTAGTCCCCGCCCCTGCTGGGTGCGCCCCTCGTGCCCCCGCGCTATGGTTTGGTCCGGTGCTCCGTACCTCCCCCCACTTGCGTGCCGCGTAGCTGTGCCCGGAGGTCCAGCCTCTGGACCACGTGTGCGCCCAGCGCCACGCTTTCTGCCGCGAGGAGAGGTTTTGTTCCGCCAGCGGAGTTTCTGGCCTGCGGTTTGGCGCTCGGCGCGGCTCTGTCCGCTGCTCCGTGCCCGCGTCTCCACCCTGTTCCCGCCCTTGGTCGGCTCGGTTCCCCGTCGGGCTCCAGGCGCCATGGCTTCCCGCGGGAGGAAGCGGAAGGCCGAGGCGGCGGTCGCAGTGGCCGAGAAGCGAGAGAAGCTGACCAGCGGCGGCAAGGGAATGGAGGAGGTGACGGTCGTTATCGAGCATTGGTAAGGGACCGGGAGAGTCATGGGGAGGGGAGTGAGGGCGTCGCAGACCAAGGGCCGCAGTCTCTGACCTTCCCCCTCTGTCCCTAGCACGAGCTGACGCGTCTACGGGCGCAACGCCGCGGCCCTGAGCCAGGCGCTGCGCCTGGAGGCCCCCGAGCTTCCAGTGAAGGTGAACCCTGCCAAGCCCAGAAGGGGCAGCTTCGAGGTGACGCTGCTGCGCCCGGACGGCAGCAGTGAGTAGGGGCCCGGGCCTGGGGGAGGGGCGCGGGTGCTAGGCGAGGAAGCGCGGGTTTCAAACCGCGCGCACGTGATGATGTCGGAGAGATGTGGTGGGTTCCAAAGTAACTTCGCTTTACTCGGTCTTCTCCCAGGTGCGGAGCTCTGGACTGGGATTAAGAAGGGGCCCCCGCGCAAACTCAAGTTCCCTGAGCCTCAAGAGGTGGTGGAAGAGCTGAAGAAGTACCTTTCGTAGGGAGGTTTGGGCAGAAGTCCTCACGCGGAGGTTTGAAATGGGGGCGGGGGAGTGGATTAATCGTGTTTGGTTGTTTGCGTAGCAGCCCTCACTGTTACCCCTCATTTCACGCAGGAGCTACGTTTTCATAACTCTTTTCTTGCTCTCAGGATTTCCTCTATTGGGAATACTTCCTTCCCTTTTTCCTGGTAGGAAAAACTGAAACCTTCAAAAGAAAAAAATCACTGTTTCCTATCTAGTGTGCCTTTTACTAATTCCATGTTTCATTTCATGGTCTTGGAGCTAAGTCGTGGGGTACTGACGGCAATGTAAATGATTCTTTATAGAAATACAATTTGTGGCCTCTGCAGATGCAGTTACTGCCTTGGGGGTATGGACCAGTTTTTGTTAGAAAATTCATTTTCCACGTCCTTGATGGCACATGTTTTGATTCTTTGAACTGGTTGTGGATCCCACCGCTACCCTCATTTATGAGTTAAACAAAATCATTGACAAGTGTCTATTTGTATGAGTCATGACTTTCCCATTTTACTAGCAAAATTTTTTTTTAAATGGTTTATTTAATTTATTTTTTTTGAGGAAGATTAGCCCTGAGCTAACTGCTGCCAGTCCTCCTCTTTTTGATGAGGAAGACTGGCCCTGAGCTAACATCCATGCCCATCTTCCTGCACGTTATATGTGGGACGCCTACCACAGTGTGGCTTGTCAAGTGGTGCCATGTCTGCACCCGGGATCCGAACCGGCGAACCCTGGGCTGCCGAGAGGCAGAATGTGTGCACTTAACTGCTGCGCCACCAGGCCAGCCCCATACTAGCAAAGTCTTTGTGTAACTTGACATATGCTTACCCCTGCCCTCGAGTTTTTTGTTTCTAGTGTGTTCTGTTAATGGTCCCGTATGGTAACACTGCATTTCAGTACCTCACTCCTGGTCACGAGGATCTGGCTGTGGTCTTTATCCCCAGTGCTTCATACAGTGCTTTGGCATACTGTCAGGGGCTTGTTATATTGAGATGTGGGGGGAGGATGCAATTCTTGTGCTCTCTTAGAGGTTTGTGGGTTCAAGGGTGGAGGCACATCTTCCTGGGGCTTTTGTGATTGCCTGGATCCCTTTTCTAACCTTTTTCCCGCTCTTATTTTCACAGCCTTCGGTCCCTGGTGATGTTGGAGCATTTATGACGGTACATGGCCAAACATCAGTCATGTGCCTGAAGCTGTGGTTTCTTCCCCTCCAGAAATGATGGTTTGGTTGTGAGGCAACCCTGTAGTAAAGCACTGAGAAGTTCTTGGATTTGGTTTGTTTAATAAAAGTTGAAATAAAGTATTTGAGTAATAAAGTCAAACTTAATCTTAGATCTTAAGGGATGGACAAAGCCAGCCTTATGGGATTGGTCCCACTTGTATTTTTCATAGCCTAAGGTTACCAATTAACCTGGAGCTCCTAGGGTCTCTGGTAAAGCATGTGAAATATCTGTAAAAACTATGGGGAAAAGGTAATTTATTTTTTTTAAACAGTTGTATCTTTTTCAACTCACTTCTTGGAAGTGATGATGGAAGTACATCTTCCTGGCCCCTGCAGAGGTTTTCGCTAGACTTCCCATACTGGCAATGAATAAGGCACACACATTAGGTACTGGACAATGTCCTGTCACTCCCACCCACTTAATGTTCCAAGCCAGCACTGCTTCACACCTGGAATATTTTCTCTGACACGAAATTCCCATCACAGAGGGTGTTCTTCCTCAACCTTTCCTATATTAGCAGTGACTATAGGTGCCTCATAATCTGGGAAACCTGGCCTCGGCTGTTACCTATGACCCACTAGAGTTAGGGACCACTTGTTTGTCACTAATTGGAAAACAGATTACAGAGAAATAAGATGGTTTTCTACCTGTGGTACTACTGCCCAGCTCTGAAAGCCTGGGGAGGGGAGGAAGGGACATACAGAGAGCCATGGGTACACCTGCCTCTTGTGCTAAGAGGACAGGGCATATGCTAGCCTCTGTCGATACACCTTTTGCTGGTCAACAGTTCCTACCCTCCCATTGCCCCTGACCTGCCCTCCCCACTCCACTACGTTAGTATGTCTACCTCTGTTTCTGACTCTGAGGAAGGGTCGGGCCATACGGAGGGAAAACTGGTGGGCACCAGCCTCCCCTCTGATGTCCAGTCCACCACATCAATCTCTTCCTCTTCAGAGCTAGCAGGAAGTGGGCTCAACAACTCAGAGTTGCCAGACACCACCTTGCCTGCCTCTGGAGAAGGGCACAATACCTCATCCATAGTTAGGGACACTTCCAGTGGAGTCTTCACCCAGTTTGAACATGGAGGCGAGAGGTCCTCATAGGACCTTTGGGGAGGGTCACAGGAGTCAATGTGGACAAGCTTGTCTTTCTGACCATCCGGTGGCTGGGAGCTGGTGATTTCCAGCTCTGGAGTCCAAGAGCCTCCCACTGAAAGCACCTCCTCTTCACTCATCTCAGAGGGCATGACTAGGGGGCTAAGGGGTTCAACTGGTGCTTTGTTCTCAGAGGGCATGACAAGGGGGCTAAAGGGCTCAACTGGCTCTTTGCTCTCACCAACAGGTTCCTTTTCCAGTCCTGTGAGCTCCCTGGGCCAGAGTTCCATGTCTGGCAAACACCATTCTTCCCTTTCAATCCAGTTTTTTCCTGTTTCCGTCAGGTGATAACTAGGGGTCCTGCAGCCCTCAGCTTCAGGACTCTCCAGAGACCCTATGGGTGGCTCAATATCTGAGCCACAAAGCATGAAGTCAAGGATCTCCTCCAGCTCACTGGTGGCAGCAGCACTTGTGATTCGGTACTCCTCAGCTTCACAGGGTTGCCCAAGCAGGGCTGTGTCAAATGCATAGGGTTCTCTGCAGTCAATATCCAACCCAGTTTCCTTCCCTACCAGCTCTGAACTGGACCCAAACTTGGACTTCACCACCTGGTGGTCCGGGGAGCGGCTAGCCGAGAGCAGAATGTCTTGTAGCCTAGAGCAAAGGGGGGAGTCCTGACACAGACCTATTCTAGCAGATGACATTTCCTGCTCCTTAATGGAGGATGGCTGAGTCTCTGGAGGGGACTCTTCCAAGTCTCCAGGTTCTGAGGTCTGAGGGCTAACTTGAGAGTTTTTGAGGGGAGGCTCTTGCACGACTTCCCAACATGTCCCGTTGACAATCTTTCGAAGTTTCACTCTCCCAACCTGCCCCTCCTCTGCAGAGTCTGAATGAGGTGCCCTGACTTCAGGGCTCCGCTTCTTGCTCCCACCTGTCTTTCCGAGACTAGAGGGGTTTGGGGTGTTCTGTAGAGGACTACCTCTCCCTGGTTTCTGCTTGTCCTCTGGCACTTCTTTATTTATACTCTTCTGCCGCCAAAGACGCCGGCCAGGGGCTGTGGGCACTGAGCTGGGTCCACTTGAAACGCTGGAAGGCTTAGATGTACAGACATCAGGAGACAGTTTTGAGCGACTCAGCCTGATCTTTCTGGGCAATAGTCGCTCATCCACAGAGGGGTACAAGCTGGGTGGGGAAAGCGCTGTAGGACCAAGGGCAGGGTCACTCTTGTTCTCTTTAGGTCCCTGACTGTGGCTTGATGGTGAAGAGCTTTTTTCTTGTGGATTTGGGCAGGCTCTGGCCTTCCTCTTGAGCAGAAGAGTGCCAGACAAGTTCTCTGCATTCTGTCGGTTGCTCTTCTCCAGGGGCCCCTCCTCCTTCCCTGAGGACTTCAATCTCACAGCCCCAAGGGGACTGGGAGTTTGGGTAACAGGCAGTGGAGTTCGAGGGCGGCGGCTGGATGCCACCACCCTGGCAGAGATTGGTGCGGCACTTGGAGGTTGTAAGCACTCCCGGTTCAGTCTTCGGCCCTGAGGAGCCTTGACCAACTTCCCACCCTCTAACTGAAGGGATTCTAGCTCAGATACACGGAGCTGACGGGCAGCAGAAAGCACATCCTGGGCTTCTTCTCGAGAAACTTCCATCTCTGAGGTATACAGGAAGTCCACCAGCTTCCTGAGTGTCCTGATCTTCAGGCCCCCCAGCTCCAGCACCACCTTCCGGCCCTGGGCTGGCCTCTCTCGCTCCAGGCGCTCTGTGAAGAATGGGCTGCAGGCTGACAGGATGCAGCAGTGGGCTGGGACTGCCTCACCTGGAGGGAGACACAAACACTTTGTTATCTCATGCAGACTAGCATGTTCATGGGCTAAGCAGAGAGATTACTAGCCAAATGTACTGGCCCTTCTCTCAATTTCCCTCCACGGAAGTTCAAGTAGAGAAATTTGTTCCTTCTACCTGCCTGGAATCTTCTGCCATTACGTACCTAACTCATTTTTTATCCTGGAAAATCAAGTTTAGACATTACTTCTTTCAGAAAGCCTTCCCCCATCCCACCCCAAGTCTAAAATTAGGCGTTCCTGGGCACAGAGAGATACTCCATAGCTATCATAGCACTTAGCTATCTATAATGTCACTGTCTATCTCCTTCACTAAACTGAAGCTCTGTGAGCAGAGACCCTGTCTGTCTTTCTCACTGAGGTATACTCGCTGCTTGACACAAAGGAGGGAGGCTGAATAAATTTTTTTGACTCACATGAGAGTTTAAAAAATTTTATAGAAGCTTCTTATGGTCTAATAGAGAATGAGCTCTGGATGTGGACAATCAGGGTTCAATTCTCTCCTGACCTTTAGGCACTGCCTGCTAGGCAGTGGTCTGTCCTATGCCACCTTTTTCTCACTTTATGCCACTATGCCCCTTCTCACTTCCTGGGCAATCTAGGTCTCTCTCCTGGCTTCAATTACCAAAGACTTGCTGATGACTCCCAGATCCTACCTCTGCCCAGATCTCTTTCCTGACATTAAATATGCCAAAGCCTGTATGTCTATATGGATGTCCCACAAGTACCTCCAACGCAACCTTTCTAGAAAAAGTACCCATCATTCCCCACCCGCAAAAACTTCCCCTATTTCTTACTTCAAAATAAGGTACCACATTCACCTAGCTGCCCAAGCCTGAAAACTGGAAGTCATCTTTGATTCTTCCTTCTCCCTTACCCTCTGTACCTAATCAAATTTTAAAAAAGCTAATACTTCTTGAGTCCTTATTATGTACCAGGTACTGTTCTAAGGGTTTTACCAGTATTAATTAATCTTCACTGCAACCCTGTGAAGTAGCTGTTATTACAGATAAGTAAACTATAGCATAATTAAGTAACATGCCCACAGTTATGTGGTAAATAGCAGGGACAAGATTTTAACCCAGGGAGTCTGGCTGCAGTCTGTGCTCTTAACTGCAGCAAGTTTTATAAATTTTCCTTAATAGCTTATAAACCATACATTTCTCTCTGTTCTCAAAGCCTTTGTTCAGGCCACCGTTCCCTCTTTCCTGGATTCCAAAACAGCCTCTTATTTGGGCTCAATAACAATCCAATCACTCTTCTCATGTATCCCAAGTGCTGTTTGTAAAGCAGGTATCTGATCATGACCTTCCTCTTACAACCTTTAAATACCTTAAATTGCTGCTAATTTCTCTAGCCATATCTCCAGTCAACACACTTCTTGTAGTCTGTGCTCTAGCCGTAATGAACCACTCACAAATCCCTGGCCACATCTCTAAATCTCTGTACATGCTGTTCTCTCTGTTTGTGAAAATCTTTCCACACTTTCTCCTACTTCTGTTTGTCCTTCAGATCTCAGCTAAGGCGTTTTTTCCTCCAAGAAATCTCCCTAACCCTGTCCCTCAACCTCCTCAGGTCTATGAAAGATGCTCCTCTCTCAGCCTATACTTACCCCAATATGTTATTTATTATACTTCATAGTTACTTGAATGCACTGGTTATTTGCATGTCTCCTCCTTACATGATTTCCTTATAGGGAGGGACTTTATCTTCATAGATACTGAATGCCCATGCTAGTACAGTGTACAAGCAACTGATACTTTTTTATTTTGAATAAAGGAATGAATCCCAACTCAGAATTTACTAAGAGAACCAACAGGCAAGTCACTTAACTCTCCAGGCTTCAATTCATTCATCTGTAGAACTGGTACCATATAACATTACTTATCTCCCAAGGCTGTTATGAGACTCAAATGAGACACTATACTATACTGTTTTACTCTGCAAACTGTAGAGTGCTACACAACGTTGGTTGTCAAAATCTTTTTTATAAATGAAGAAACTGAGCTCCAGAGAGATGAAATCATTTGTCCACTTGTCATGTAGCCCCCAAGTAACAAAGCTAGGACTTAAATCAGGTCCTCTGACTCCTAGTCTTGGGCCTTTTACATTATACCAGGCTCTACCTCATGATGATTTAACATTTTAAGTGTAAAGAGAAGGGGTGGAAATAAGCTATATATTTTTAAGTCTAACAACAAACAACAAAAACCATCAATTTGAAGACAAGAAAAAAATTAAGCAACAGCTTGGAAAAAAAATGGGAAAACATGTAAAAGTATCATCTGAAATTTATATTGTGCTTAGTACATTAAAAGCACTCTTCAAAGTGCTTTACATATGTTAACTCAATCTTCACAACCACCCCAATACCATATTATTATCCATGTTTTATAGAATTTCTACGCTTACAAAACTTCACAATTAGTTTCATTTTTTTAAGAGAAAAAGAGCATAGTCTCATTTTCACTCTTGAAAACAGTAAGTGTCCTAGAACCAAACAGCTCTTTACCAAATAGCTTACAGCACTCAAAGGCGATGATAACACTTTTCCTGGGTCTGTCCTCTACCCCCAATCCTAAACTCGTTTTATCTTATTCTATGGTGTTTTCAACTAGTCCCCACATCTCTTACCTTCTGCCTGCAGAAGGACATCACAGAACACACCACTCTGTTGCTGGTGATGAAGCTGCAAAAAAGCTAACCGGAGGAACCGGGGATTCCTGTACAGGATTTTGGGACTGGCGGGAGAGCACATACTGGTCCCTTAACAAACCTTCTATGTTTTCTCAGATCAGATTCCTGTGGATGAGATAATACATTTCAGAAGCATGGTGATACCTAATTGGTTTTTTGCCTTTGAAATAAATTTTAAAAGTGAGAGATAATAGCATGAGTTGAGAAACCGTAAGCCCAGAAATTATGCCAAGGATATCTCAAGAAAGAATATCATAGTGATTACATGTGGGAGCTCAGAGAGAAACCTACATTTGAATCTCAGCTATATTTATTAGTATAGCTGTATAATCTCAGGCAGATGACCTAACTTTTCCGAGTCTCACTTTTCCCATCTATGAAAAGGGAATAATAACAGCACTTACCTAGCAGGGCTGTTTTAAAGATTAAATGAGTCAGTGCAGGTAAAATTGCTTAGCACTGTGAGTGCCTGGCACATAATAAATATCCCTCCCAATATGGTAGCTGTTATTATTATCCTTAAACCTTCCTCACTCAACATCTCAACTGTTAAGACTCAACTCCCACAGTGCTGACTACTCATATTCTTCCTGAGCACCACACTTCCAAGTTCCATGGGTATAATCCTCGATTTAATACTTTTAAGGAGTGAGCATAAAATGATCCCCAGAAAGTCGTACACATCTTTTCTCTTAGCTCACTATCACACTAACCAGCAGAGGGTGCACCGTAAAGAAAAGAAGCTGCTGGACTGGGTGGGAAGGTCTCTCACAGAAATAAGGTCCTTGCCACCCTTGCTTCAGATACTCTTGACCAAAGCAAGCCTGATTTGGCCTGGAAATTGGCAAAGAATTTAGCTTTCAGGTTTGTCACTCTGGTTAATTGCCTGGCTAACCATGCAGCAAGGATCATTAAGCATTCTACCCCTCCCCAAAGAAGCTGGATATTCGGACTTCAGGCTTACTACATTTACGGCTTTTTGCACCGAAACCCCCAGACTCACTGCACAGCTGACGTTCCTTTCCTGCATGCACTTTTCTGTCAGGTGGCACTGAGAATGCAAAGAGTTCACGCCAAACTATCAAGGGAAAAAAAAGAGCAGAAAGGAAAATTAAGAAAGGGAAGGCTCACTGCTAATCCCTGTCTGTGGGTGGAGGATGGCAGATGTTGCAAGGGCCCAAACTTAGGGCCTGGGGAAGCTTCCCAATCCCCCCAGCCTTGCCCCTAGATCCAACCTGCAATAGTCCTGCAGTAGGAGCTGCTCCTGCCGTCCTCTCTGTGTGTGGGTCCTCTGTCCAGCCCGCCTTGCTTCCTCCCAATGTCCGGCCTCTCACGGGGAGGATTAGCAAAGAAAGCAGCACAGGTGGGTCAACGGCCTGAGGGTTCCTCGCCCCGTTCAGAACCAAGGGGAGCGGGGTTGGCGGAGAAAGCAAGGCTTCAGGGAAGGCCCTGCAAAGTTGGGCGCCCCGCACGCTCCAGACGCCCCGGCCCAACTCCTTTGAAGAGAGACCTCTCAGCGCGAAGGTTTCTGGGAATGGAGCGTGCGGATCCCGGAGGCCCGAATTCAGGGCTCACCTTCACCGCCACCTCTGGCCGCACGGGCTTTGCAGCCACCCCCTGGCGCCCTGGCACCGCCGCGGGCCCCGGTGCCCTTATGCACTGGCAGCTGGTGGCACTGAGGGCCGGAGACCACGCGGCCCGCGCCACACACCTCGCGCCGCCGTCCTCGCGCTAGGCGTCGCGGGGCCCGACGTCCTTCCCCCTCCCCCACCCTCGGGCCGACGTCTGCCGGAATACGTCATCCCCATTGGCCGAAGGCTCCTCGGAGAGCCAATCACAGGAGGAGGAGCGCTTTGGGCGGGAGGCTAAGTCTCGAGGGACTTGAGGGTTGAGGGAAGAGAGTCGGCTGCCGCGAGAGGTAGGGGAAGGGCCAGCTTGGGAGGAATTCTTAGGGAAGCCGGGCTTCTCGTTCGGCGCTCCATGAAAAGTCGCCGAAAAGAGGGGCTGGACGCTGCCAGAGGGCAGGCTCCCAGGCCATTGAAGGACACTTCCGGCCTCCCTTTGAAGACGTTGCAAATGGCCTCACTGCAGGTTTAAGGCAGGAAAAAGCCTCTGGATGGCTCTGCTCACACCTTGACCCCACATCTCTAATCTGGGTGTCTCCCAACGCAGCGGTGTTCTGGAACAAGGTCATTGGCTAGTTTCTGAATTCACGTTTTTCACAGATACCACTTCAGCCCCAAATCTCGGAGAACTGGTGGCCAAGGGAGTTGCAGAACTTCCGGTCTGGAGTGGTCTCTGATGTCCTTCCAGAGCTGATTGATTTAGCGCACTTCCTGAGTGGAAACAGCTGGTGTCAGGGATGATATTAAAAATTGCATGATCTCAAGATTAAACATTTGGGGAGAATGCTAACCCATGTTATAAATCTGGACAGCGGTTCTTTCCCTTGTGTGTATTAGGACCCGGTCCTGGCTTTGGTCAGATGTCCCCCTGATGTCCAGCTCTGAACGACAAAGCCGTTGATGACAAAATGTGGTGAATTAAAATGGAGCAGCCCCTCTGAGACCAACTGGAGGCAGAAAGGTAAGATGCCTGAGAGAAAGGGAACCTGCAAAGGGACAAAACTAGAGGGGTGAGTAGTATAGTACGCTCAAATATGTCCTACTGATATCTAATACTTTTGCAAAAAGGGTTTGAGGTGGTTGGCTGAAATATTGGGTGGCGGGGGGGAATTTCCAAGTCAGGTAATATTTTCCCTACTTTGAGGTCTCTGCTCTTAAAATGGAAAAAGAAGCAAAGAACCGAAGACATTTTGGGCTGCAGTTGTCCTATTTTGAAGAGGAAGCAATTCGTGAAAGGACATAAAATTTAGCAGACGGAGGACAGATTTTAGACGTTGTCAGCAGCGCACGTGCACACACACAAAAGCAAGCAAGCAATCAAAAAAAAAGACAGAAGGCAGAACCATGCTTGTTTATGGCATCTGTTACTGTGGAATCAAGACTTGATTAGGCAGGTGGAGCACCAGCACAGGTGACTCTGTGGAGTTGTAAGGAAAATAGAAATATTATATCCCCTCGTGAATATATTGTTATCAGGATTATATTAATTTTTGAGAAGTGGAGAGGACTCCTTTTTTTTTTTTAATGCAAGACCATGTTCGTTAAATCTTGTGTTAGTAGAATTTCTAAAGGGAATGATAAATGGTCATCCTACTCACGGCTTCAAAAATGACAACCATGGGATGGTAACATATAGCCACCAGAGGGTAGAAACGAGTAAAATTATTTTGTTGTCCTTTGTTTGCATAGCCAGTGTTTTTGTAGTTGAGTTTTGTTCGTTTCTTCTCTTTGGTATTTATAGTCAGTCTGTTTTACAAGTAGCTTCATTACAGCACAGCAGTCTGCTCTATATAATTTTCATATTGCTTTTTAAAATACAATTTTATTTCTAAGCTCTTCCTTAATTTTTCACCATTTTATGGTGTCTTGTTTTTCTTTGTGTGTAAGTGGTAATGGTTGTGGGTGGGTAAGTTAAAGTTTGAGAGTTGTAAAACTGAGCACAGAATGTAATATTCCATGCATTCAAAAGAAAACAAGAAAAGAAAGAAAAAAGAAAAAAAAAAACCAACTTAAAAAACAACCCTGGATCCCTAAACATCAACTCTGTCCATTGACTTCTCCCCATTGTTACTGCTACCAGTGTCGTCTGCTCCATATTACTGCAGCTTGACCTTCAAACTAATTTCCTTGCTTTCACTCTTGCATCCTCTTTAATCCGTTTGTCACATAAGCAGCCAGATCTTTTCCAAATGTGAGTTAGATCATGTCATTCTGCTGTTTAAAACCCCCATAGGCTTTCCTCTACCTAAGAATAAAATCGAAACTTCCTCTAACCTACAAACCCTTCATATTCTGATTCCTGCCTGTCCCTTCCTTCTTGTTACCAATAGCTCTGCTGGATCCAGTATGTTTCAGCCCCACACTTTAGGGCTTTGGCATTAATAGTTATCATTGCTCATATCTTGTCATGGTTGACTGCTTCTTACTATTCACATTTCAACTTAAACGTCACCTCTCCTGAGGTTTGTCCCTGACATCCAATCTAGAACAAGCAACAAGTCATTCTCATCAGTCTGTTGTAAATCTCTGCATAGTGCTCCATCTGACATCTTATTTCTAATCTTCTCTCTACCCCTGCTAGAATGTAAGCTTTTTGAGAACAGGATACTTGTCTATCCCATTATCCTTGACATCTAGAAGAGTACCTAGTTCACAGTAGGTGCTCAAAATAACCCAAGTGGAGCTAGTCTTTTTATTTTCTATTAACAGAGTGTAAACAGTTTTTCCTTTAGTGACTATTAATGCTGTGATGCTTTATTTGGAGATAGCTGTTTCAGATAAATTTCAACAACTTTTTCACTACTGAGTTATCTTTTTTGATTTGTATATCATTTTATTTTGGAGGAAGATTAGCCCTGAGGTAACACCCACTGCTAATCCTCTTTTTTTTTTTTTGCTGAGGAAGACTGGCCCTGAGCTAACATCGGTGCCCACCTTCCTCTACTTTATATGTGGGACACCTGCCACAGTATAGCTTGATAAGTGCTGCGTAGGTTCATGCCCAGGATCCGAACAGGCGAACCCCAGGCCACTGAAGCAGAGTGTGCGAACTTAACCACTACACCACCAGCCAGCCCCTATAATTTTATTTTGAATGTTATCTACAAATTCATTAATGTTAAATGACTTGTTCAGGATTACATAACTAGTAAGCCAAGAGACTTCATTCACTCATTCATCTGTTGCTAAATGTGAGATATAAGGCTGAGCTCGGGGGGTACAATATGAACTAGAAAGACACTGTTCATGCCTTCATGGAGCTTATCTTCGGGTGGGGGAGACAGGAAAACACACATACACACACATACACGAAAAAGGATGGCAAAATACTTGCAAGCAGTTAGCAGTGATGTAAAGGAAACAAGACCAATCCATCTCTAGAAAATCATAGAATATTCTAGAATATGGTTTTGACCTAGGAACCAATGAGCATTTCTCGTGCAGATTGTTTTCCTTTGGCAATTATTTTTGGCTTCTGAAATATAATAATAACTCATTCTTAGTGAGTTTATACTCTATGCCATACATTGTTTTAAGAACTTTATATGTATTTTAATTCTCACAACAGTCCTGTGAGAGAGAGATAGTTATTATCTCCACTTTATAGTTAAGAAAACTGAGGCACAGAGAGATTATATAATTTGTCCGAGATCACGTAGGAGTGCATTTACTCAAGTAAGTGTACTTACAGAGGAGGAAGGTTCGAAGCCAGGCAATCTGACTGCAGAATCTATGCTCTTAACCACTATTCTAGATTATGAAAACTTTATGAAGATTCATTTGGTAGTAGTCTACAGGATAGGTTTTAGATTTTTCAGTAAGAAAGAAGGAAATTTTCAATTTATTATTATCCTTTTTGTTTAGTAACCACTGAATGACCATAAAATACTAGTCTTTGTCAAGCATGTTAAAAAAAAAATCCAATCCCTTCCTTCATGGCCTAACTGTCTAAGCACATATTAAGGACAACTCTTAATTCAGAAAAAGAATACTTGTATAATTCTTTATGTAGGTCGCGTGTAAAAAGATAATGTATGAACTAGATTGTGTTAAGCTTGAAGTTCACAAAGAAATCAAATTTTCTTGATGTGAGACTTTTCCTTACACAGCTATCTTCTCTAAATATATTCCTTGTTTATTGGATTTCATTTATTCTCCCCCTCAAACCCACGTTATTTTGATTTGAGGACAAAGGGGAAGACAGTGATTTTCCTCAACAGCCAGTGGATTCAGTTTCCTTCTAGTTAAAAGTATAGACACTAAAAACTGTTAGCAAACCCAGGCATTTATTTTTTTCTAATTAGCTCTAATGCAGTTAAACTAAAACAATGAAATTGAGAGTTTACCTCAGATATCCCCTACTATCCCAATCAATACATAGTAGTCCTGTTTCTCGGATTTCTCCTTTCCTTCCTGTCTTCCTTTGGGAAAATGCTTTGGGGTGGAAAGCAACAAACCAAATAGCAGCAGAGAAATAAAATCAGCTCTTTTCTGTTTCCCAACCCGGAAAGGAAGGGAGAGGGAGCAAGGACCCCCACCGTCAAAGAGAACCGAGGCTTAGGCGTGCCATTCTAGAAAGCCCTCGTTCCTTTGGCCCCCGCTGGAGCTCTGCAGTAATTCCTCAGAGATTGTATAGTCTCCACTTTAAATGTAAATATATATATAAAACTTGCCCCCTGTCTCTTTCTCTCCTCCTCTTTCCTTTTTTTTTTTTAATTTCCTATAATAAAGTTTCCTATTGGATAAAATCAGCTCCCTGATTTATGCCTGGCTCCTATTGGAAGTTCTCAGGGGCTGACATCACTTAGGAAAGTGAGGGGGTAGGGCTGCCAGATCAGTTTGTCACCACCCAGGCTCTCTAGCCTTTGGCTGGGTGTAACTTCCATTTTAGGTGTTGGATCTGAGAGAAAAAAAAGGAGAGAGGGAGAGAGAGAGAGAAGAGTAGGAAAGATCCTGAAAGAAGGAAGAGGTGGCGAAAAATCAACTGCCTTGCTGGATTTGTCTTTCTCAACTCGTTGACGAAGCCTTGGGTTTCTTTCCTAAAGGACTGGTTTTTAGAAGTCCACGTTTGAGGTGTGTGCCTTTTTAAAAATGTGTGTACAGACGGGTAAAGGAGGATAAGCCAAGTCGAATTTTCGTCTTATGGTACCCAGAGGGAATTTAAAAACAAGAGTCTGCTATGCTGACGGGTGACTTTTAAGCAATTACTAATTTTTCTACTTACTTTGGGGAATTTTGGTATTTTATTGTATGAAGAAAGAGGTAAAATATTCAAGACCCAGAAACAAACTTCTAGGTCTCTCTGATATTGGGGTGGTGAATCGATTCAGCGGGGTGAGAGCGATTCTGTAGATTTACATTTTGATATGTTCTTTGATTTTATATTTTTTCTGGGTTAAGCTAACAAAATTCTGATTTCGGAGCCCAAACCGAAAGTTGGTTTTTCTGGCATGTTGCTTGTGGGTTGAGAAAGGAATTTGTCCGGTCGGAAGCTAGTTATACAGATGGTTCTTCATGTGTTTCAAAACTTTTTTCTCCTTTTATCATTAGATTTGTGGAAGTGGAAAGTTGCAAAGAGCTTTGCAGCTTAAATGGTGGTATTTTTTCCCCAGGGAGTTGGAGCAGCCCAGATCAGTTTCAGCCTTGCTGTTCCTGGGTGGATCCCTCTTACTTTTCCAGGTGTGGTGGGTGGGAGCCTTATTCTCCTGCTAGATCTAGCCTCCGTGCTTTGCCTTATAAAAGAAAACAAATGGATCCATGTTAACTGAATTGCCATTCCCTTCCTCTTTAAACTACCTTTGATTGCAAAGATTTGTGGAGGTGTTGTATGTTCAGTCTGCAAGTACAGTAATGTTTGGTTTATGTCCTTAAAGGGATAAGGAAATTCTAAGCATGTTTTTTAGTTCACCTGAGTAAAGTGGCAACACACCTGGAAACATTTTCAGCTTTGTGCTCTCTGAAACGGCCTTGGATTAAATAAGGTTAGGTTAAGAGAAAACACGTACGGACTTTGGTGTTGAGAATGCATTTGAGAAAGAACAAGGGGAATTCTTATCTTTAAACCAAACTGAAAGTTGTTTTCTTGGAGGTGAGTTTTTTGTTTGGTTAATTTGCTGTGAAATCAAAAGTCTGTAAGAGCTGAAGGCCCATGAGTGCTTTCATATCTTATATTTAATCTTAAGGTATGCTTTGTTTTTGCAAATACATTCTTGCAAAAATACTGATTCTAGGTAATTATATAGCCAACTCATCAGTAGCTGAAAACTGGGTATTCTCTTCCTTCTCCCTTTGAAAATGCGAATCAGTCTGAAAATTCTGGTTGGAATAGATACTGCCCTAATTGTAACAAGATGGACCTTAATATGTAAGCTGCTCATTAGCTTTAAACTGGTATGTATCTTTAGTAATCCTCTGGTTTCGTGCCTCCCTCCTCCCAATTCTTTTTAGAGTAGAACTCTTCCTTGAATTTGTTTTCTAGAATGAAAGTATTTCTTGAAAGGTGATTTCATCTTTGTGAGGTTGTGGCTTCAGGGGAAACAGAACTTTGTTCCTCCTATTAATATACTATAATCTATGCAAGAACTACAGTAAAATTTTAATGTCTGGATGTCATAATTATAGCAAGTGCAGTTAAAAAGAAAAAAACGACAACGTGTATAGGCTCTTGGGCTGTAGTTCTTATTTAATATTTTCCACATTTCTTTCAAATGTTCCCTCTGCCTTGACTCCAGCCTAGGGAGGTTTCTTGGTGGATCTTTGGAGGGTTGGTTCTGTTTCTGCCACAGTGTCAGTTTCCCACTCAACCTTTAGGGGGAGGGATGAGGGAATCTGAAGAAGGAGTACAAAGGCAGTTTGAAAATAGGTTCTGGATGACTGAGTGGTGGTGATTTGGGTCCAGCTTTAGATACTGGGCTTTGTGTAGCTGCAGTGAGTATCCTAGTTAACTAGGGTCCAGGACTGTTTCCACGAACTGAAGCATTGTTTTGACTGGTGTGTACTGTAAAGCCTTTGGGATGATAAGATGGAAGGTTTGTCTTTTACCTCACCTCTCCTAGTTCTTTCAGGAAATATAATAAGGGGTGTGAATAAGTAAATCTTTTATTTTTTGTTTTGCTCATTTTGATTTTGGGATAAAAAATGATGACAAGTAAGTATGAGTTGTGCAGATTTTGCTTTCCTTGTTTGACTCCTATATATTGTTGGTTTCTTTGTTATGTGACTAAGGTAGCGGGTCTGTGTTCCAGGTGGGGGTCTCCTTTGGGTGGTTAGAATTCTAGTGCCTTTCTTAGGGTTCCAATTATGGAGAGTCAGAGGGGCTAGAACATGTTCTCTCAGCTAGTATAAAAATTGGGGCTATTGGAGATCTTAAAAAAAAAAACGGCTCCCGAATAATTGCATTTCAGCCTTAGGTTTATGAGGTAGTTGCTCTCTAGGGATGGGTGGGTGAGATAGGATGGATGCAAATAAATCAAGCATAGATCACTATTCAATTGGAATAACAAAATGATTAGCTCTGTATAATTGATTGCTTTCTATTTTGGTACCTGATGGTCCCCTGTTACTAACTGCTAGTCCTCCCTCTCCCATCCTCCCTTGTTTTTTTACTGTGTGCTAAGCATTTTGCATAAAGTATTTACTTAATTTCCCACAACAACTGTGTTTTTGGCTTTTTTTGGGGGGGGGGGGTGCTAAGGAATTTGAGCCTCAGAGAAGCTGAGGTTTGCTGAAAATCTCATTGCCTGTAAGTGGCCAAGGCTAGGATTAAACCCTGGTCTGACTAACTACAAAGTCCGTGGACTTAACCACTAATACACTGCCATTCTCCAGAGAGAATGGAAACAAGAGCCAGAACTAAAATGAGCCCTTGCTAGAGGCAAGAGTGTTTCATCTTGTGGAGGGTCAGTCTTCACTTAGATTTCCAACCCACTCTGTGTTGGGATAATGTATGTAAAAAATCCATTTTCCATAAAGCACATGGGGAGCTGAATTTGCTGGAATGGATGTTATCTTTCGAACAGGGATCTTTCCATATGCACACCATTGCTGTCCTAATTTCTTAAACTTATCGGAAATGCCTCAAACTTCATTTGATTATCAGTGAAATTTTTTCTTGCAGAGAATTTTCAGGCATGTGGTTTGGAATGCTATTGCCATTGTGGTTTGGAATGACTTTCAGGGAGAGACTTGTAGCAGGTAGTTCAAATAATGTTTATCACACTGTATTAAAATTGTCTATTTATTTTTGTCATTTCCTCTAGACTGAATTGCTTGAGTGTAGGTACTGTCTTATCTCCATATTCTCTTAGCACCTATCCTCGTGTCTGGTATGTACTGAGGTGTTCAGTAAGACTTGGTTAAATAAGGCATTTGATGGGAATCAGTGAGGGACTTTTGGCGAAGGCTGAAAGGAAATTGAGATAGGAAGCAATACAACATGGATTAATAAAATCGCAATGTAATTTTGAAACTTTACTGCAGTCTGTAGTTTCAACCTCTTACGCATCTCCTACCTTCCATTTTTAAGTAAAGTTCCTGGAAATAATTGAAGATTTAACATTTCAATTTTTCTTTAATTCTGTTTTCTTTCTGGGCAAGTGATCCAAAGAATAGTGTAAAAAAGTAAGCGTCCTAGTTGGTTCGTTTCATAATATAGGTAGCTGTTAACTTCAAGCGCTGAAATCTTGAATGTAGCCGTTTGCTAGGGGAGAGGAACTGGTTACCTAGAACATATCAGGGCAGCAGCGGGCACGTATTGGCGTTCAGCCATGTTGTAAGTGAGTGGTTTTTATACCTGTTAAGAAAAATATAAAAAGCTTGGGATGATAGTTTTGAACATCAGTGTTTCAAAGAAAGTATGTTTTAGATATCACTGTATTTTTTGTCACTGCTTCCACTGTGAAACTTCAAGAGATTTTGTTCACAAAATGTATGGGAAGTTTATGAGTTTAAGAATCCAAATTAATTTTCATGGACAATTTAGAATAATAGTAACAAGAAACATGCCTAAAGGAATGAACCGTAGGTTAGGTATTCTGTATGTGATTTCATGTTCTCTTCCCTCGAAAAAGGGGTTAAATACCATAAGAAGCTGAAATAGGGATTGCTTTGCTTCAATGCAGCTGCCTCCCACATTTCCAATAGAAAGCATTGATATAGTCTGGCAGGAATATTGTAAAGAGGGAAGAATGCCTGTCTGGTCAAAACTAATAAGAGAAATATGGATTGGTTTGTATTTAGTTATATTTTATAATATATTTTTGGAAGTAATTTTTTCCCCTAATTCTACTTGGAATAATTGCATGTTGTTGATTATTATATATTAAGCATTGAGAACAGTGCCCACATTTACTATTCTGGTTCAGGACCAGTGTTCCCCATTTTTAGGGCCACTTCCTCTCCAGTGAGTCCTTCAGTGGGCCTGTGGCCGACTGGTGTGGGCTGAGTGGTGTGTGCCATTTAGATCAGGCATATAGTGGGGACATTATAAGGATCCAGAGTTTTCTTTTCTTAAAGCCCTCTTTGCTGGCCAGTAGATAATTTGCTCATCACTTTCTCAAAACATGTCTCATTATGTGATGATAAAAGCAACTTTTAACTTTTTATTTTGAAAAAATTTCAGACTTACAGGAAAGTTACAAGAATAGCACGGTTACTCCCTGTATACCCTTCTTTCACCTATTTCACTAGTAATGTTCACCAATTGTTAACATTTTGCCACAAATGCTTTGTTCTATATTGTTTGATCGATATATGACCAAACAGGGAATTTCCAATCTGAGAGTTCCACAAATATGGAGAGGCAAGACAGCTTAGCATATGGTTACGAGCATGGATGCTGGAGCTAGACTGCTTGAGTTCAGCTCTTGCTCTGCCACTTACTAGCTGTGTAACCTTGGGCAAATTGTTTAATTGCTCTATGCATTGATCTCCTTGTCTGTAAAATGAGGACAATGATATTAACTCTCATAGGATTGCTGTGACAATTAAGTGATTTAATATATGTAAAATTCATAGAATGGTGCCCACCTCATGGGACTACCTTGCAATTGTTTGCTATTAGAATTAAAGCATTAAATGAATTCAAACATCATTTGTCTGTTGGAATAAATGCCCTTTAAGATCTCTTAAAACCTGAGACTACATGGTAAATATGGATGTTTATATTCAGAAGAAATGGGCTCTCTGAATGGGTAAACTAACTTGCTTTTTTTTTTTTAATGGGGAAAAAAGTGTCTTTAGTAATAGTCAAGTTTGGGGAGTTTTATGGGTAGGGTTGTCCAAGATAAAGGTTTTATGGGCATGGATAACTTTTAATACAGTGAAGTGAGGTGTGAATAGGGGAAGAGAAACAGGTGGCAAAACTTGAATATCGTGCACTAATGTCTTCAGAGATTTGGATATTTTAGGGAAAAAAAGCGATAGAAGTTTTTCCCACCTTTTTGTATCTATAAGAGACAGACCAAACTCTAGCATCCAAAGGTAAACCTTAATTTTGGCAGAGAATGGCTTGAAAAAGCTTTGTTTGGGTTTATTATTCTTGACTTTGAACCAGATTCTTTACCTTGAAATCTTACTTGTCCAACCAGAATTTTGGAGGATAACATTCAGTATGAATGATTGTACGAGAAGTAAATTACATAGAAATGAAGGCAGGCTTTTACTCTCCCTTTTCTTGAAGTAAACCTCTCTCTTTTATATCCAGAAAACATCATTCTCTATTTTCAACCCTTATTTATGGATGTTTGCAAACTTGGGACATGCAGAAATTTTGAGTTCACCAATGCTTCCTGTGAACAGTGTGCTTCTAAGAAAGAGGTCTCCTCTTATATGTGGAAAAGCCGAACTGTGGACTGTGGGAAATATATGTGTTAGATGCAGCCTTACTTGGAAACTTTTAGGCTTCCTCCAGTCTAAAGTTTTCCTCTTTTTTCCTTCCCTTCATACTAAATAACCCGTGAAACTACTGTTCTGAATGGTGTTTAAACTAATTTCTATTGGCGCTCCATAGCTTCCTATCATAACTCCCCCAGCTCTCCGCATTTTTGTAAACCCATATTTCCCTCTGTTGATTTCTCCTGTGTTTTCTCCATTTTGTTGGCTTTCCTGTTCTGTGGTGTCTCCCTTTCCCTGTTTGCCTCCCCTATCTTTTATTCCCCTTAGGTTGGTGGTCTTCATGGGCATCACTTTGCCTCACTAACATTTAATATGGAAGAAATTTCTGATTCTTATTATAGAATAAATTGTACTCGTGCTAAAGGTACAAGTTTTAGGATTCTGCTTCTGGTTGATTTCAATTAGATCTAGATTAGGATTAATTGTTGTGATCCAAGAAGGTTGGTTTCTTCTAGTAATTCAGGTTAGTTTTTGTCTTTTTGACTTTCAGATCTCATCCACATTTATTAATTAATTACTCATTTTGATTCAGCTGACAGTAAAGCGAAAGAAATTTACTTTTCCCAGAGTAAGTTACCAGTTTTATATGTGCTTCCCATGTTGTTCTATATTGGCATGCAGGATCGTGTTGAGAAGTCTCCGGGGTGAAAAGATTTTTCTTTTAGGGAGCTTATTTTTTAAGAAACCTAAATATATTCTGATGGTTGAGGACATAAGATGTTATAGAAACTAGGTCAGCTTTTCAATACCTTTATCAGAGCACCTACAGTTCCCATTTCATTGCAAGTGAAGTAAATCTCATTGAAATAAAATAGCTGGTGTATATTCAGCACACTTTTAAAATAGAGTATAGTCTATTTTAAAGGAGAAGTTGGTGCCAATCTGATTTGTTTCCACTGTTTCTTTGTTGGAATGAAGAGGGAGTTCTGTAACCTCTCTGCTGTTCTACTCTCTGTTGACTGCTTTGTAACCAGAGCCAAGCTGGCCATTTGAATGTCTACTCTGCTGAAGATTAGCCAAGTCTGCAGGTGAGGCTACAGGAGACCCCAGTTGATGGGCCTAGGATCACAATTAGAAAAAAAGTATAGAAAGAAAAATGAAACAAAGTTGATTTATTTTTCTAAGATTTAACTTTTGTTTTCATTGAGAAAGTAAAATGTCTTCATTTATTTGAAAGAAATTTTAGAGCCTGCTGGATGCTGTGCACTGGAATAAACAGTATACCAACTAGACCTCACAGAGCTTACATTCTAGTTGAAAGAGATAAATAATAAATAAGTAAGTAAATATATAGTATGTCAGAGTGTGATAATATTACGAAGAATAAAATAAAGCAGAATATGTAGGGTGGTAAATAAGAAGTGCCAGGGTGGGAGTGAGGTTTTTTAATATAGAGTGGTCAGGGAAGGCCTCACTTTTAAGATGTTTGAGAGAGACCTAAAAGAAATGAGGGTTGAGTTATGTAGATGTAAGTAGAAAGTGCAAAGGCCCTGAGGCTGGTTATTACCAGTGAGCAAGAGATGTGGGAAGAAGTAGCCTGTTCAGGGAGGTCCAATGAGATGTGGGTTGGGAGGAAGGGGAGATAATACAGGACCTTGTCGTGCACTGTACAGTACAAAGAAAAGTTGTCTCCGCCTCACTTCAGACCCCAGAGACAGCAGCTCTTAGCAGTTTTTTTTGTGTATTCTTTGTAAGCAGTTGAGGCAACACCTGACCTAGCCTCCATCTTTGTCCCGTTGCAGAAGCTCCATGTGAGTATAGTCAGCAAGTAATTTGCAGAGTGGCAGATTTTGCATAGGTTGATGACCCTTGTCTTGGAGAATGATAATTAGTGGGGCAACTACTGAGAATAAGCTTGTATGTGTTTGGGAAGTGAGATTAAAATTTTCTTCCCCAGAGAAATAGTGTTTCTTCACCTTCTTATCTACATAGTCAGTTTTCTGTGAACAGAAGTGACAGCCCAGATCTGGTACAGTTTCCTTTTGAGTGTATTTGTTGGTTTGGTTTATGTGCTTTTGACCAAATATTGTGCCTGCCCCAGTTATCTGCTGCTTTTTTTTTTTTTTCCTCATTTGACCAAAAAGCTCCTGCTTTCCCAAAACCCTAATCATTGGGATTTAATGGCTTCAGGGACTACTTTATAGGTCACCAAATCCATATCTGTCTTGCACATCAGGGGAGATGATCATCCCCAATAACTAACTGTATGTCTGCTTTCCCTTTCCATATGTATGTTCAAGCAGTCAGTGTTATTAAAATATGTACTGAGCCACTTGGCCTGGTTGACTTTGGTAGGACTGAGGAAGAAGCACCAGCTATTTAGTGATTGCTGTCCTATGACAGCCCCATATATGACAGTAACAGGATATTTGATTACCAGAGTACTTGAATCACCCATTCTTACTTTCCCTCTCAAGATTTCTGGTTTAGCTAGTCTGTCTCTCAGTTAAAGAGTCTCTTTGTCTCCATCTCTCTCTCTTAGTTTGAAGTTTAGCCCTGGAACTTGACCTGGTTACCCTCTATTCTTCCTTTTAATTATACCTAGTTGTCATCCTGTTACTTAATACCGTCCTTGGGAGATGACCTCAATCCAGAAACATTTTTTTCTCTTCGTCTCCCTCTCTTTTGGTCAGGTAACTGTATTATCTTGCATAGGAAGTACTCTAGGCAATCATAGACCCCCAAATTTTGAAGTTGCTTTAAATAACTGCTTGATATGTATTACTTCAGCATTTATAGATGTTGTAGTTGTCTTGAAAGTATGTCTTTCAATGCCATTCATCTTTCCTAAATCTTTAGTGATACATGCTTCCTTGTGAAGATATTTCTCTTTATGGTTCTTCTAAAAACATTTTGCTACTCATTTGCTCTTACTCAAACCAGAAGTTAAAGTGATTTGCTTGGATAAGTATCAGAGGTAACACTTGAATCCAGAGTTTCTGGTTATTTCTATTATATTGTCAACTGGGCTAGAATTATCTAGGGTCTTGAATGCTAGCTTTAGGACTTTGGACTTCTTTTGGGATGGAATATGGAACCAATCTTTAAATATGTGACACAGCTCTTTGTTCCTTGGAGGAAACTAAGTCATTTTAAAAATAATCCACTTGTCCAATCTGCAATGTAAATAGGGATATCCTCCAATGTAGCAACTCAGGATTCCAAAGAAGTGAGACTGCTCGTCTAGGTCTGAGTCCAGGTTATAGGATTTAGGATTGTGTCATTCCAGCCATCCTTATATTTAAATCCATGCTTTCAAAGAGACTCTAATCCAGACCAAACAATGATCTGAGCTGTCTGGTGAACAGTAAAGCAGGCCCAAATAATGTATTTTGTAATCAGTGCCGTTTCTGCCAGAGGAATGTGGTGGTCAGAGGGTTGTCAGGGATAGGCCAGTACAGTGGTTCCCAACAGCTGACTATTGGAATCACTTTGAGGGCTTTTTAAAAATATGAATTCTCAGTATTCCGTCCATAAATTGATTTGTAGGGGATGGGGAGGTAGACTTGGGAGATTGTGCTTTTTTTTTTTTCAGGGGAAGATTCACCCTACTTTAATATCTGTTGCCAATCTTCCTCCTTTTTTATCACCCTCCCCAACC
This sequence comes from Equus quagga, assembly GCF_021613505.1. Lineage (NCBI taxonomy): Eukaryota > Metazoa > Chordata > Mammalia > Perissodactyla > Equidae > Equus > Equus quagga. The sequence goes on along the minus strand of NC_060283.1, from coordinate 14,663,455 downwards.
CCGCTGCAAAGCCCCAGTACATAGCTGTGTATAGTTGGAAGTTCTAGTTCTTCTAGGTGAGCTGCCACCACAGCATGGCTACTGACAGATGAGTGATGTGGTTCCATACCCAGGAACTGAACCTGGGCCACTGAGATGGAGCGCAGAGTGTGCCAAACTTTAACCGCTAGGCCATCAGGGCTGGTTTGATGTATTGTATTTTTTAGAAAAGCTTCCCAGGTGATTCTGGTCACTGAGGTTTGAGGACCACAAAACCTGAACATTTGAGTAAAGCTACATATCTATGTGATTTCTTAGGTGAGTGGTTAATTAATACGAGAAGTAGAGGAGAATAGTTCAGGTAGTAGACATTGTGAGAAGGTGGCTAATTTGAAGGTTTCTACCTCTGTATCTTGTGTTGTTTTGGAATTACAGATGTCACTGCCTGATTTGGGTGTTATGCTAGCACTTAGCATGGTTTGGAGGACTTGCCTGTTAAGGGGAAGGGAAATTTTAGACCATATCTCTATTTTTTCTCCCCATTTTGAAATTGTGGAACAAATTCAGGAGAGGATGTTAGCATTAAACTCAGCTGGACAATTTGTTTAAAATGCAACAGGAAGGGCCAATGTTACTTCCTGTCTGAAAAGGAAGTGCTGGCTTCCTTCCCTTCCTCCTTGGCTAACTCTGGCTAACTTAGAGTATGGGTGGGGGAGGGGCTGATCATGTTAATACTTTTTTTTTTTCAAGATTTTTAAAATTTTTTTCCTTTTTCTCCCCAAAGCCCCACGGTACATAGTTGTATATTCTTTGTTGTGGGTCCTTCTAGTTGTGGCATGTGGGACGCTGCGTCAGCTTGGTTTGATGAGCAGTGCCATGTCTGCGCCTAGGATTGGAACCAACGAAACACTGGGCCGCCTGCAGCGGAGCGCTCGAACTTAACCACTCAGCCATGGGGCCAGCCCCACGTTAATACTTTTAACTGGCTACTCATGCCTTGGAAAGTCAGGTTACCATCAATGTTCAAGTGCAGAAGCATAACACTCGCTCCTTTCTTTCCTTACTTGAAACACAGGGATGGGTGCTTTGGGCTCCTGTCCCCTTGCCCTTTTCTTTTGTTTTTTTCTGAGGAAGATTAGCCCTGAGCTAACATCTGTTGGCAGTCTTCCTCTTTTTGCTGAGGAAGACTGGCCCTGAGCTAACATCCGTGCCCATCTTCCTCTATTGTATGTGGGACGCCTGCCACAGCATGGCTTGACAAGCGGTGCGTGGGTCTACACCCGGGATCCAAACCCACAAGCCCTGGGTCACCGAAGTGGAACGTGCGAACTTAACCACTGCCTCACCGGGCCAGGCCCCCCCTACCCCCCTTATGTGGGAGCCCTGTGCTAGGTTTGGCTGTTGCAGTCCAGGAAGCCTTCCAATCTCCCAGACATTATTTTACATTCAGCCTTATATCTCCTCTGTATTCCTTGACATTTGAAAATAGATCAAGGAGTTGTAGAGAAGAAACTGAAATCCATTTGACACTGAAGGAGGGTAGGTTGTGGAAAGGAGAACATAACTGGGCAGAGGGGAGTGGATGACAGAGGTTTCAAATTTTTAAATTGAGCCAAGAAAGCATTCCTTCTAAGTGGGGCCAGTTGGCATTCTTCCTGCTATTTTAGTTCAGGCTTCTCCTTCCTACTGGCCAGTCAATTGTATTAAGTGTTTGATGTGAGTTTGAACTGTGGTCTCTGGGGTTGGGGGAAGGGAGAGTGGTGGAAACAGCTGGTGCTTTCATCAAGCTATCTCAATTACGCTTCTTTTCAGAGTGTTTGGGGGTGGGGGGTGACAGAGGAATTGGATGTGTGTTAGCAGAGTCCCAGCAACTCTCATGTAGTGGGATTGGATTCTCAGGCACTCTTAATACTATGTGGGATGTTGGCTAGTTGGAATGTAGCTAAACCTTTCCCAGTCACATTCTTTTCTCTGCCTCCCCTCCCTCTAATTCTTTCAGCTTTGGGCCTGATTTGGAGAGAAAGAGGTATGTGGGAAGTTAGATTTTCAACCATTGAGTATTCAGCTTAAGTCTTAGGCCCCTCCGTTGACTTTTTCCTTATTCATTATTCAGTTGGTTAGGTTTTCTAAACATGTCTGCGAACAGCTAGATAGAGTTAGAACCAGCACCTCTGGTGAAGTAATATGAATTATAATTGCTTGGCTGTACTGGTGTCCTTCCCTCCCTCACACGCTGGGGTGACTGTATTTCTGAGTCAGCACTCCTTTCTGTCTCACCTGTTCAGTTTGAGGTTGAGAACTCGCCAAGCATCCTTTTGGAGCAGCAGCAGCAGCAGCAGCATTGATAAGGGTGTGTCCAGTTCTCTGTCTGGGGTGTGTCTTTTCTAACCCTCCTTTTAAAAAACTCTTTTGAAAGTATCTCCGAACAGCCCCCTACTTGACTCTACTATTTTTATCTGCTTTTTGTATATCTGCCTCACACTATGGTACTTAATTGACTGATTTATTTGTCTTGGGCTGTGAATGAGGGAGAATTGGCTAAGAATACTAAAATTGTAATTATTTTTCAGTTACTCTTGAGAGAAAAAGGGAATTAGTCTGATTCAGTGCTAGGTACGAGATCTTACACTTTGGTTTTGGTGTGCTTCCACGATAGAGTTTGCAGTAACTAGGCCCTGCTGTTGAAGTTCTGTTCTAAAATATAGTGTTGCTAAATATTCTCTTTTTATTTATTTATTTTTTTGAGGAAGATTAACCCTGAGCTAACATCTGCCTCCAGTCCTCTTTTTGCTGAGGAAGACTGGCCCTGAGCTAAGATCTGTGCCCATCTTCCTCTACTTTGTATGTGGGATGTCTGCCACAGCATGGCTTGACAACTGGTGTGTAGGTCCGCACCTGGGATCTGAACTGGCGAACCCCAGGCCACCAAAGCGGAAGGTGTGAACTTAACCGCTGTGCCACTGGACTGGCCCCTAAATATTCTCTTTTCTATCCAGCCTTAGAATGGCAGACTATTGTGTATATCCCTGCCCTATCTTTCTTTCTTTCTTTTTTAAAATTTATTTAAAAAATTTTTTTGAAGGTTTTTTATTTTTCGTTTTTTTCCCCAAAGCCCCCTGATACATAGTTGTGTATTTTTTTAGTTGTGGGTCCTTCTAGTTGTGGCATGTGGGATGCCACCTCAGCATGGCTTGATGAGCAGTGCCATGTCCACGCCCAGGATCCGAACTGGCGAAATCCTGGGCTACTGAAGCAGAGCATGCAAACTTAACCACTCGGCCACAGGGCCGGCCCCTGCCCCATGTCTTTCTACCTGGTTATATCAGATCCAGATATAGATTAATTCTTTCTGAATTTTGCTGTTTTAGACTTAGCTCCTTTGCATCGTGTACTGTTTCAATCAGGGTTCAGCCCAGTGTGCTTTTAGCAGATCCAAGAAGGGGGAAGGAGTCAAGGAGGAAGAGAGGAGAAAAGATGAGAAATGATAGCATGTTACTAGTTAGTTGCTTAGAATGATCTTCTGGTTGGAGAACTCTGTGCTGAGCCTAGTGCTATGCTTTTTGCAAGGAAATTTGAGCCCTTTGGGTAAAGGGTGTTCCTTCTTTGGATTTCAAAAATCTCTGGCTATTAGAGCTTGACTTCTATCTGCATCTTTGCTTCTGGGGGTTAGGGCTAACATCCAGTGGGCTTATACAAGATAACAGAAAAATGTATCATTTATCCCATTCTTGGAATCAGCCAAGGACCTTATTAGGAAGGGAGGCTTTCTTTTCTGACAAGATTCCAAATCTACAGCCCCTGACCCACTCCAGGGGGAGTACTGAGTAGGAAAAGCTGAGATTGCTGTCTTGACTTCTTTGCTCCCAGGGCTACTGTGCAATTCCTAGTGGTCTGCCTCTCATCCCCTAGGGAAGTAGGGAACTTTGCTCCCAGCACCTGCTGGTGCCTATCCTGCCTCTTTGTAGGGTGGAGTCTGCTGCCTTTGTTTGTTTTCTGTGGGGCCTCTTACAATCAACTTTATGGCTGTGGGGAAAAAGAGTTTGAAAGACTTTGAAAACAGTGGAAAAGGGTGATAGAGAAGGTGACAGAGGATGTGGCCTAAAGTAGTTCTCCAGGTGGGAATAGTCCGTTGACTGAATCTAGATTGGCGATCAGATTGCCATGATGAAGCTTTCTTTGGGAAGTATCACATGTTGCTGAGCTGAGTATAATAGCAGCAGTAGCTTTAAAATCCCCAGTAGAGTGCCTCCAAAGTGAAGAAATTTGCCAAGTAGGAATCTTAAAAATCCCCTCACCCCCTCTGAACCCTTAGATCCACACACAGTATCTTTCTGCTGATTCTTAAAGGCCTGAGCTTTGTCCTATGTAGTGTTGGCTTGGAGCAGGGAGGAGGGTTGTTTTCCCGAACATGATAAGGAACTGAGCAGGGCAAAGTGGGAGCTCTGGCTGGTGATTGGTAGACAGGATGCCCTGGAATGTGGTTGGCCTGCAGCCCAGAATCCAGCACTTTGTATTTGTTTGTTTCTGGGAGACTGTGGTCTGGTGCTACTGTGACAGGAAGTGAGAAAGCTGGGAGTGGGGGAACGGAGAGGGGCGATGTCTTTGTGGTTCTCCTGTGAAATCTCTTTGTCCCTGGAGAGCAGCTCTGCTACAGGGCTCTACTGAGAAGAGAGCAGCCTTTGTGTGTCTAATGGGTCTCAGAGCGTCTAGCTACTCTGAGGGATTAGGGAGTGTGAATTCTGACTGTGGCCTTTTGCATCTTAGCACTTGAGTTATATAAATGGCCCCGATCTCTTAGAATTGGGGATCTCACTGAGTTTTGTGTGTGCTTCTATTATTTATAAATCTCTAGGATTTAATTAAGGAATTAAGGAAAGGAATTCTAGAAGGAGATAGATGTTTATTTGTATGTTTTTTTTTTTACTGTATATATATTTAAGATGCCTTGTTGGGTCTGAAAGGGACAGAGAGAAACAGGCAATGCTGGGGCTTTACATTCTAGGTCTCATCCTTCTAATTGGTACCCCCTACTACATACAGAGCTAGAGAAACCTACCCATTCTTTGATTTCAGTATTGAGAGGTACTGGCAATTCTCTCTTTGCACATAACTAGAGGATGGTTGGTAGTTCCTAGGATTTTTCCCGCCTCTGTCTAGACTGAAATAGCACCTGTAGCACTCAATGTTCCCCTCCTCCTTTCTTTTTCCCCTTGTTTTGTGTTTTCCCTGCACGCCATTCCAGCTGTGAAACAGGCATCTCTTCTTGCTTTGCGGATTGGGTGGCTGAGTCCTCAACTTCTTGCCAAGCTGGCTAGTCCCTGAGCACACACACAAACTGGCCTTTGATGCCCAGGAGGACAGCTGCCCTAGAGGCAGATTGCTAACATACCGCTAGAACAATCCCTCCACTCTGTGCTGATGCTGGCTAGCACAGTCTTCCCTCCTTCTAGTTCCTTCTGTCTCCCACCCCAACACTGATCTCTGCTTTTGGTTTAGTGAGATGTCACATTAAAAATTAGAGTAGGGATATTTGTGATTAGATTTTCTCCCTTGAGGTGGGGGTGATTAGAGAATGTGGTATGTGGCCAGATTTCTAGAGGAGGCCTTCCACTGGAAAGGTAGGTCATTTTGTACAAAGTTATACTACTTTTGTCCCTTGCACCTTCCCTCCTGAGTTCTTGTTCTGTATAAAATGGGAAATCTGAGGTAGATTGCAAGCTGTTCTTCCACGGAACTGTGAGTAAGGTCTTGTTCTTTAATGTGAAGGTAAGACCCAAAGGTCTAGGTGCTTGCACCCCAGCCTCTCCTACCTCCTTCCACTCCTCCCCTAAAAGTTTACTTTTGGTTAATTTCTCTGTTTGAGTTAGAATGACTTCTAACCACAAGAAGCATAGAAAGTTCATACTCCTTTCTCTCTATCAAGGACAAGGAACATGGACTTGGAGTGGAACAGATGTGTTTCCATTAGCTTTATGACCTCGGCAGGTTACTGAATGCTTCTGATGTACAGTTTACTCATCTATAAAATGAGGCCAACATTGCCTCAGAAATTGTTGAGAAGATTATGCGTGATAATTTATAGTAGAAGATCAATAGTTAATAATTCGCAACTTTTCTTCCCCTGGAAGGTCAGATTTTCTTCTTTCTTTCTTTCTTTTTTGAGGAAGATTAGCCCTGAGCTAACATCTGCTGCCAATCCTCCTCTTTTTGCTGAGGAAGCCTGACCCTGAGCTAACATCTGTGCCCATCTTCCTCTACTTTATATGTGGGACGCCTACCACAGCATGGCTTGCCAAGC